>NW_027195516.1:100000-173300 GCF_038502225.1 Cherax quadricarinatus | reverse complement strand
CTATCCGCTGAGATGCACTTGGCCACCTCCGCTGAGATGCACTTGGCCACCTCTGCTGAGAGGCACTTGGCCACCTCCGCTGAGAAGCACTTGGCCACCTCTGCTGAGAGGCGCTTGATCACCTCTGCTGAGAAGCACTTGGCCACCTCCGCTGAGAGGCACTTGGCCACCTCCGCTGAGAGGCACTTGGCCACCCCCGCTGAGAGGCACTTGGCCACCTCCGCTGAGAGGCACTTGGCCACCTCCGCTGAGAGGCACTTGGCCACCTCCGCTGAGAGGCACTTGGCCACCTCCGCTGAGAGGCACTTGGCCACCTCCGCTGAGAGGCACTTGGCCACCTCCGCTGAGAGGCACTTGGCCACCCCCGCTGAGAGGCACTTGGCCACCCCCGCTGAGAGGCACTTGGCCACCTCTGCTGAGAGGCACTTGGCCACGCCACTGAGAGGCACTTGGCCACCTCCGCTTAGAGGCACTTGGCCACCTCCGCTGAGAGTCACTTGGTCACCTCTGCTGAGAAGCACTTGGCCACCTCCGCTGAGACGCACTTGGCCACCTCTGCTGAGAGGCACTTGGCCACCTCTGCTGAGAGGCACTTGGCCACCTCCGCTGAGAGGCACTTGGCCACCTCTGTTGAGAGGCACTTGCCCACCTCTGCTGAGAGGCACTTGGCCACCTCTGCTGAGAGGCACTTAGCCACCTCCGCTGAGAGGCACTTGGTAATCACCGCTGAGAGGTACTTGGCCATCCCCGCTGAGAGGCACTTGGCCACCCCCGCTGAGAGGCACTTGACCACCTCTGCTGAGAGGCACTTGGCCACCCCCACTGAGAGGCACTTGGCCACCTCCGCTGAGAGGCACTTGGCCATCCCCGCTGAGAGGCACTTGGCCCCCTCCGCTGAGAGGCACTTGGCCACCTCTGCTGAAAGGCACTTGGTCACACCCGCTGATGAGCTCTTGGCCACCTCTGCTGAGAGGCACTTGGCCACCTCTGCTGCTCACATCTGTCACGTAGTGCCTGGAGTTTACCTAGAGAGAGTTCCGGGGGTCAACGTCCCCGCGGCCCGGTCTATGACCAGGCCTCCTGGTGGATCAGAGCCTGATCAACCAAGCTGTTACTGCTGGCTGCACGCAAACCAACGTACGAGCCACAGTTTGGCTGGTCAGGTACCGACTTTAGGTGCTTGTCCAGTGCCAGCTTGAAGACTGCCAGGGGTCTATTGGTAATCCCCCTTATGTATGCTGGGAGGCAGTTGAACAGTCTCGGGCCCCTGACACTTATTGTATGGTCTCTTAACGTGCTAGTGACACCCCTGCTTTTCATTGGGGGGATGTTGCATCGTCTGCCAAGTCTTTTGCTTTCGTAGTGAGTGATTTTCGTGTGCAAGTTCGGTACTAGTCCCTCTAGGATTTTCCAGGTGTATATAATCATGTATCTCTCCCGCCTGCGTTCCAGGGAATACAGGTTCAGGAACCTCAAGCGCTCCCAGTAATTGAGGTGTTTTATCTCCGTTATGCGGGTGTCATCTGCAAAGGAAGACACGGTGCTGTGGCTGACATCCTTGTCTATGTCAGATATGAGGATGAGGAACAAGATGGGAGCGAGTACTGTGCCTTGTGGAACAGAGCTTTTCACCATAGCCACCTCGGACTTTACTCTGTTGACTACTACTCTTTGTGTTCTATTTGTGAGGAAATTATAGATCCATCGACCAACTTTTCCTGTTATTCTTTTAGCACGCATTTTGTGCGCTATTACGCCATGGTCACACTTGTCGAAGGCTTTTGCAAAGTCTGTATATATTACATCTGCATTCTTTTTGGCTTCCAGTGCATCTAGGACCTTGTCGTAGTGATCCAATAGTTGAGACAGACAGGAGCAACCTGTTCTAAACGTATGTTGCCCTGGGTTGTGTAATTGATGGGTTTCTAGATGGGTGGCGATCTTGCTTCTTAGGGCCCTTTCAAAGATTTTTATGATATGGGATGTTAGTGCTATCGGTCTGTAGTTCTTTGCTGTTGCTTTACTGCCCCCTTTGTGGAGTGGGGCTATGTCTGTTGTTTTTAGTAACTGTGGGACGACCCCCGTGTCCATGCTCCCTCTCCATAGGATGGTAAAAGCTCGTGATAGGGGCTTCTCGCAATTCTTGATGAACACGGAGTTCCACGAGTCTGGTCCTGGGGCAGAGTGATAATAGTAAACTTTTTGCAAATATATGTATCTTATATGAGTGAAATATAATAAAATAGACTTCTAAAGGCAACACAAAACTCACTGAAGATCATACAGTGTAACGAGCGATCATACAGTGTAACGAGCGATCATACAGTGTAACGAGCGATCATACAGTGTAACGAGCGAACATACAGTATAACGAGCGATCATACAGTGTATCGAGCGATCATACAGTGTAACGAGCGATCATACAGTGTAACGAGCGATCATACAGTGTAACGAGCGTTCATACAGTGTAACGAGCGAACATACAGTATAACGAGCGATCATACAGTGTATCGAGCGATCATACAGTGTAACGAGCGATCATACAGTGTAACGAGCGAACATACAGTATAACGAGCGATCATACAGTGTAACGAGCGATCATACAGTGTAACGAACGATCATACAGTGTAACGAGCGAACATACAGTATAACGAGCGATCATACAGTGTAACGAGCGATCACACAGTGTAACGAGCGATCATACAGTGTAACGAGCGATCATACAGTGTAACGAGCGATCATACAGTGTGACTAGCGATCATACAGTGTAACGAGCTATCATACAGTGCAACGACGAGCAATCATACAGTGTAACGAGCGATCATACAGTGTACCGAGCGATCATACAGTGTAACGAGCGATCATACAGTGTAACGAGCGATCATAAGGGTAATGAGCGATCATATAGACAGTGTAAGGAGCGATCATACAGTGTAACGAGCGATCATACAGTGTAACGAGCGATCATACAGTGTAACGAGCGATCACAAAGGTAACGAGCGATCATACAGTATAACGAGCGATCATACAGTGTAACGAGCGATCATACAGTGTAACGAGCGATCATACAGTGTAACGAGCGATCATACAGTATAACGAGCGATCATACAGTGTAACGAGCGATCATACAGTGTAACGAGCGATCATACAGTGTAACGAGCGATCATACAGTGTAACGAGCGATCATACAGACAGTGTGACGAGCGATCATACAATGTAACGAGCGATCATACAGTGTAACGAGCGATCATACAGTGTAACGAGCGATCATACAGTGTAACGAGCAATCATACAGACAGTGTAAGGAGCGATCATACAGTGTAACGAGCGATCATACAGTGTAACGAGCGATCATACAGTGTAACGAGCGATCATACAGTGTAACGAGCGATCATACAGAGTAACGAGCGATCATACAGTATAACGAGCGATCATACAGTGTAACGAGCGATCATACAGTGTAACGAGCGATCATACAGTATAACGAGCGATCATACAGTGTAATGAGCGATCATACAGTGTAACGAGCGATCATACAGTGTAACGAGCGATCATACAGTGTAACGAGCGATCATACAGTGTAACGAACGATCATGCAGAGTAACGAGCGATCATACAGTATAACGAGCGATCATACAGTGTAACGAGCGATCATACAGTGTAACGAGCGATCATACAGTGTAACGAGCGATCATACAGTATAACGAGCGATCATACAGAGTAACGAGCGATCATACAGTATAACTAGCGATCATACATTGTAACGAGCGATCATACAGTGTAACGAGCAATCATACAGTATAACGAGCGATCATAGAGTGTAATGAGCGATCATACAGTGTAAAGAGCGATCATACAGTGTAACGAGCGATCATACAGTGTAGCGAGCGATCATACAGTGTAACGAGCGATCATACAGAGTAACGAGCGATCATACAGTATAACGAGCGATCATACAGTGTAACGAGCGATCATACAGTGTAACGAGCGATCATACAGTATAACGAGCGATCATACAGTGTAATGAGCGATCATACAGTGTAACGAGCGATCATAAAGTGTAACGAGCGATCATACAGTGTAACGAGCGATCATACAGTGTAACGAGCGATCATACAGACAGTGTGACGAGCGATCATACAATGTAATGAGCGATCATACAGTGTAACGAGCGATCATACAGTGTAACGAGCGAACATACAGTGAAACGAGCGATCATACAGACAGTGTAAGGAGCGATCATATAGTGTAACGAGCGATCATACAGTGTAACGAGCGATCATACAGTGTAACGAGCGATCATACAGTGTAACGAGCGATCATACAGAGTAACGAGCGATCATACAGTATAACGAGCGATCATACAGTGTAACGAGCGATCATACAGTGTAACGAGCGATCATACAGTATAACGAGCGATCATACAGTGTAATGAGCGATCATACAGTGTAACGAGCGATCATACAGTGTAACGAGCGATCATACAGTGTAATGAGCGATCATACAGTATAACGAGCTATCATACAGTGTAACGAGCGATCATACAGTGTAACGAGCGGTCATACAGTGTAACGAGCGATCATACAGTGTAACGAGCGATCATACAGTGTAACGAGCGATCATACAGTGTAACGAGCGATCACACAATGTAACGAGCGATCATACAGTGTAACGAGCGATCATACAGTCAGTGTAGCGAGCAATCATACAGTGTAACGAGCGATCATACAGTGTAACGAGCGATCATACAGTGTAACGAGCGATCATACAGTATAACGAGCGATCATACATTGTAACGAGCGATCATACAGTGTAACGAGCTATCATACAGTGTAACGAGCAATCATACAGTGTAACGAGCGATCATACAGTGTAACGAGCGATCATACAGTGTAACGAGCGATCATACAGTGTAACGAGCGATCATACAGTGTAACGAGCGATCATACAGTGTGACGAGCGATCATACAATGTAAAGAGCGATTATACAGTGTAACGAGCGATCATACAGTGTAACGAGCGATCATACAGTGTAACGAGCGATCATACAGTGTAATGAGCGATCATACAGACAGTGTGACGAGCGATCATACAATGTAACGAGCGATCATACAGTGTAACGAGCGATCATACAGTGTAACGAGCGTGTCATGTAGGGGGGTAATGATTGAAAGGGATATAAGTGGGGAATATGGGAGTAAGGGATTATGTAGGCAGGGGAGAGGCGAGGTGGTAGGAGTGAGGTATGCGGAGGTAGGTAGGTAATGTGAGGTCACTGGTGACTACACCTTCACCTCTCATTACTCTACCCGTCACACTACACTACTCACCCTCTCACTACTTTAACTAAACATAAATAAATGGAGAAAATAACGGGGACAGTGAATATTACTATTCTACTCAAAAACAGTTTATTATTAAGCCCTTGTACAATAATATATTTGAGAACAGGAGTACATTGGGGTTTAGATAAATGGGGTGGTACACATAAGCAGTGAGACAGGGAATACAATTAGCTTGGCGAAACAGAATATTACTTACAATATAGTAAAGAGGACAGTTCACTACAGGAACTAAGCCACAGGTCCCAAGACCTACACAGCACGAGTACTGCCCCAAGCCAGTACTCTGCCCAATGCCTTCAACAGTCTCCTCCAGAGACTTCAGTAGCCTTCTCCCGAGCCCTGCACCCCAGCAGCAGCTCCGCTCGAATCTCTGCTCAGGAGCTCTGCATCCCAGCAGCAGCTCCGCTCGAATCTCTGCTCAGGAGCTCTGCACCCCGGCAGCAGCTCCGCTCGAGTCTGCTGATCATGCTCTTCCTTGGGCTTTTATGGTGGTCCAAGCACCCTCCACAACGGTGTATGTACCACGTGTTGCGACCTGACGCCGAGCTCTGACGCTGTTAAGAACAAAAGACCTCAGACGTGGGCGTGGCTACAGACGTCTGCCAAGGCAAGGTGTGACCATATAATTGGTTAAATTAGGTCTCCCCAGAGACCTCACAAGCCCAGCTGGACTACATCACATCCCCCTTTCTCCCCCAATTTAAAATATCTGAGAACTAGGACAATTTGTCCTAGTTATTAGACTATTTTAATCCTAATCCCTTAAATCTATTACAATACAAAGACAAAATTATACATAATACAGTTATATTTCCCTCAACCTCCTCAACTACCACAAGGCAGCATAATCAGTACTTCTGGCATTTGGCCAGCATAATAGTCGCTCTCTGGTGCAAAGCCTCCTTACCCGTCATTTCTCCTTAAACCTAAATATCGGGCTCCAGTGCCTTCCCTACTTCTACTAGAAATGCACTAGCCAATGCTAGTCACCCTCGCACGTTAACCATTGGGCCAAACCTCTCTAGGCTTCTATGGCGTGGAAAACTGCTCCAACGGGTTGCATTCTTTCAAGTAACTGCAACTGGACCACTTCACGACCACCAAGGTCGCATTTTCGGCACACTTCACATGCACACTACAACATCTGAAAATCGAGACAGGGCAGGCATCGCAGCTAAGACCCTCCATTATCCTATGCCACTACTAGGATTCACTGGCCTCATAAAACAAGGCGGCCATAATCACTGGACCGTTTTCAAGGTCACCTTATTCCACACAGGTAACACTAACACTTCTGGCAAGTCAAAGTAGGCTGGGGACATCTCACACTCTTAATTGTCTCTCATGGCTGGCAGGGCATCCCCGCATACCTGTCGCACAGGTCGACCAACAAGGCAGGATACACCTCCATTCCGCCCTTGAAAGCAGGCTGGTCCCAGCAGCTGGAGTCCATCTCCGCGGCTCACTTCCTTCCATATCTCGGAGGATGGCAGCTCCATCATAGTAGATTCTCCTGTCCTGGCACACCAGCCAGAATCCCTCACACACCACTGCAGCATCACCGCCATCTCCTCCTTTTGAGCTAGGCAGCATCGCAGCACGGCCGTATCACAGCAGCACACAGCACGGCCACAGCATCGCAGCACGGTCCCAGCATCACAGCACGGCCGCAGCATCTCAACATCAGCGCACGACCGCAGCATCTCAACATCACAGCACGGCCGTATCACAGCAGCACACAGCACGGCCACAGCATCGCAGCATGGCTACAGCATCGCAGCACGGTCGTATCACAGCAGCACACAGCACGGCCACAGCATCGCAGCATGGCTACAGCATCGCAGCACGGTCCCAGCATCTCAGCACGGCTGCAGCATCTCAGCAGCATCACAGCAGCCGACATCAGCAGTAGCAGGCTATGGTCAGTTGCTGGAGGTGAGGTGAGGTCACTTCAGGTCATCAACAGCAGGTGCGGTCCGCGGGTGATGATCACAGAGGCTGGGTGACGCAGACAGACACCCACTACAATTGATGACAGACCAGGGCAGCAATACATCTACTGGGGCACATCAGCTGGGTGACTGGGCACATCAGCTGGGTGACTGGGCACATCAGCTTGGTGACTGGGCACATCAGGTGGACAGCAATCATAGGCAACTCTTCAATGGGTGATAGTTGTGGGTGAGTCTTCCAAGGCGGGCTGGGTGACTCCTCGTTCCTCTGTAAATATTCAATTTCGACCAGTAAGTGCTTCCCCCAAAAGTCTCACCCAAATACTGATATTCTCCACCATTTATCTCAAACCAACAACCAACTCCACCAAATATAATATTACACCCAAACAATTACTCAGACCCACCGTCTGAAAAAAGGTCAGTTAAGGTCACTAGGATTATAATATCACACTGATATTTACTTTAACTTTACACACACAAGAAAAAAAATGGTAGCATAACATAAGTATAACCGAGCAGTCAAAAATAAGGCACATGGGACTGGTTCCTACTATAAAAATAAGAAGAACCACCACCGCTTAGACACCATGTCATGTAGGGGGTAATGATTGAATAGGATATAAGTGGGGAATATGGGAGTAAGGGATTATGTAGGCAGGGGAGAGGCAGGCGAGGTGGTAGGAGTGAGATGATTAGCGGAGGTAGGTAGGTAATGACAGGTCAGTGGTGACCACCACGACATTCTCATTAACTCTACACTACTCACTAACATATGCCTCGCCCACTCTTCACTCATATATAAACATAATAAAATATGAGAAATAGGAATAGCTAATAACGGGGACAGTGAATATTACTATTCTACTCAAACACAGTTTATTATTAAGTCTTTGTACAATAATATATTTGGGAACAGGAGAACATTATTGTGGTTTAGATAAATGGGGTGGTACACATAAGCAGTGAGACAGGGAACACAATCAACTTGACCAAAATGAATGTAACTTACAATATAGCACAGAGGACAGTTCACTACAGGAACTAAGCCACAGGTCCCAAGACCTATACAGCACGAGTAATGCGCCAAGCCAGTACTCTGCCCACTGCCTCCAACAGTCTCCTCCAGAGACTTCAGCAGCCTTCTCCCGAGCCCTGCACCCCAACAGCAGCTCCGCTCGAATCTCTGCTCAGGAGCTCTGCATCCCAGCAGCAGCTCCGCTCGAATCTCCCTACTCAGCTCTTCCTTGGGCTTTTATGGTGGTCCAAGCACCCTCCACAACAGTGTATGTACCACGTGTTGCGACCTGACGCCGAGCTCTGACGCTGTTAAGAACAAAAGACCTCAGACGTGGGCGTGGCTACAGACGTCTGCCAAGGCAAGGTGTGACCATATAATTGGTTAAATTAGGTCTCCCCAGAGACCTCACAAGCCCAGCTGGACTACATCACAAGCGATCATACAGTGCAACTAGCGATCATACAGTGTAACGAGCGATCATACAGAGTAACGAGCGATCATACAGTATAACGAGCGATCATACAGTGTAACGAGCGATCATACAGTGTAACGAGCGATCATACAGTATAACGAGCGATCATACAGTGTAATGAGCGATCATACAGTGTAACGAGCGATCATACAGTGAAAGGAGCGATCATACAGTGTAACGAGCGATCATACAGTGTAACGAGCGGTCATACAGTACAACGAGCGATCATACAGTGTAACGAGCGATAATACAGTGTAACGAGCGATCATACAGTGTAACGAGCGATCACACAATGTAACGAGCGATCATACAGTGTAACGAGCGATCATACAGTCAGTGTAACGAGCAATCATACAGTGTAACGAGCGATCATACAGTGTAACGAGCGATCATACAGTGTAACGAGCGATCATACAGTGTAACGAGCGATCATACATTGTAACGAGCGATCATACAGTGTAACGAGCTATCATACAGTGTAACGAGCAATCATACAGTGTAACGAGCGATCATACAGTGTAACGAGCGATCATACAGTGTAACGAGCGATCATACAGTGTAACGAGCGATCATACAGTGTAACGAGCGATCATACAGTGTAGCGAGCGATCATACAGTATAACGAGCGATCATACAGTGTAACGAGCGATCATACAGTGTAACGAGCGATCATACAGACAATGTAACGAGCGATCATACAGAGAGTGTAAGGAGCGATCATACAGTGTAACGAGCGATCATACAGACATTGTAACGAGAGATCATACAGTGTAACAAGCGATCATACAGTGTAACGAGCGATCATACAGTGTAACGAGCGATCATAAAGTGTGAAGAGCGATCATATAGTGTAACGAGCGATCATACAGTGTAACGAGCGATCATACAGCGTAACGAGCGATCATACAGGCAGTGTAAGGAGCGAACATACAGTGTAACGAGCGATCATACAGACAATGTAACGAGCGATCATACAGACAGTGTAACGAGCTATCATACAGTGTAACGAGCGATCATACAGTGTAACGAGCGATCATACAGTGTAACGAGCGATCATACAGACAGTGTAACGAGCGATCATACAGTGTAACTAGCGATCATACAGTGTAACGAGCAATCATACAGTGTAACGAGCGATCATACAGTGTAACGAGCGATCATACAGACAGTGGAACGAGTGATCATACAATGTAACGAGCAATCATACAGTGTAACGAGCGATCATACAGTGTAACGAGCGATCATACATTGTAACGAGCGATCATACAGTGTAACGAGCGATCATACAGTCAGTGTAACGAGCAATCATAGTGTAACGAGCGATCATACAGTGTAACGAGCGATCATACAGTGTAACGAGCGATCATACAGACAGTGTGACGAGCGATCATACAGTGTAACGAGCTATCATACAGTGTAACGAGCAATCATACACTGTAACGAGCGATCATACAGACAGTGTAAGGAGCGATTATACAGTGTAACGAGCGATCATACAGAGTAACGAGTGATCATACAGACAGTGTAGCGAGCGATCATACAGTGTAAGGAGCGATCATACAGTGTAACGAGCGATCATACAGACAGTGTAAGGAGCGATCATACATTGTATCGAGCGATCATACAGTGTAACAAGCGATCATACAGCGTAACGAGCGATCATACAGACAGTGTAAGGAGCGATCATACAGTGTAACGAGCGATCATACAGACAATGTAACGAGCGATCATACAGTGTAACGAGCGATCATACAGTGTAACGAGCGATCATACAGCGTAACGAGCGATCATACAGTGTAAGGAGCGATCATACAGTGTAACGAGCGATCATACAGACAGTGTAACGAGCGATCATACAGTGTAACGAGCGATCATACAGTGTAACGAGCGATCATACAGTGTAACGAGCGATCATACAGACAGTGTAACGAGCTATCATACAGTGTAACGAGCGATCATACAGTGTAACGAGCGATCATACAGACAATGTAACGAGCGATCATACAGACAGTGTAACGAGCTATCATACAGTGTAACGAGCCATCATACAGTGTAACGAGCGATCATACAGTGAAACGAGCGATCGTACAGTGTAACGAGCGATCATACAGTGTAACGAGCGATCATACAGTGTAACGAGCGATCATACAGACAGTGTAACGAGCGATCATACAGTGTAACTAGCGATCATACAGTGTAACGAGCAATCATACAGTGTAACGAGCGATCATACAGTCAGTGTAACGAGCAATCGTACAGTGTAACGAGCGATCATACAGTGTAACGAGCGATCATACAATGTAACGACCGATCATACAGTGTAACGAGCGATCATACAGTGTAACGAGCGATCGTACATTGTAACGAGCGATCATACAGTGTAACGAGCGATCATACAGTCAGTGTAACGAGCAATCATGCAGTGTAACGAGCGATCATACAGTGTAACGAGGGATCATACAGTGTAACGAGCGATCATACAGACAGTCTAAGAAGCGATTATACAGTGTAACGAGCGATCATACAGAGTAACGAGTGATCATACAGACAGTGTAGCGAGCGCTCATACAGTGTAACGAGCTATCTTACAGTGTAACGAGCGATCATACAGTGTAACGAGCGATCATACAGACAGTGTAAGGAGCGATCATACAGTGTAACGAGCGATCATACAGTGTAACGAGCGATCATACAGCGTAACGAGCGATCATACAGACAGTGTAAGGAGCGATCATACAGTGTAACGAGCGATCATACAGACAATGTAACGAGCGATCATACAGTGTAACGAGCGATCATACAGCGTAACGAGCGATCATACAGTGTAAGGAGCGATCATACAGTGTAACGAGCGATCATACAGACAGTGTAACGAGCGATCATACAGTGTAACGAGCGATCATACAGTGTAACGAGCGATCATACAGTGTAACGAGCGATCATACAGACAGTGTAACGAGTTATCATACAGTGTAACGAGCGATCATACAATGTAACGAGCGATACAGACAGTGTAACGAGCTATCATACAGTGTAACGAGCGATCATAGTGTAACGAGCGATCATACAGTGAAACGAGCGATCATACAGTGTAACGAGCGATCATACAGTGTAACGAGCGATCATACAGTGTAACGAGCGATCATACAGACAGTGTAACGAGCGATCATACACTATAACTAGCGATCATACAGTGTAACGAGCAATCATACAGTGTAACGAGCGATCATACAGTCAGTGTAACGAGCAATCATACAGTGTAACGAGCGATCATACAGTGTAACGAGCGATCATACAATGTAACGAGCGATCATACAGTGTAACGAGCGATCATACAGTGTAACGAGCGATCATACATTGTAACGAGCGATCATACAGCGTAACGAGCAATCATATAGTCAGTGTAACGAGCAATCATGCAGTGTAACGAGCGATCATACAGTGTAACGAGCGATCATACAGTGTAACGAGCGATCATACAGACAGTGTAAGGAGCGATTATACAGTGTAACGAGCGATCATACAGAGTAACGAGTGATCATACAGACAGTGTAGCGAGCGCTCATACAGTGTAAGGAGCGATCATACAGTGTAACGAGCGATCATACAGTGTAACGAGCGATCATACAGACAGTGTAAGGAGCGATCATACAGTGTAACGAGCGATCATACAGTGTAACGAGCGATCATACAGCGTAACGAGCGATCACAGAGACAGTGTAAGGAGCGATCATACAGTGTAACGAGCGATCATACAGACAATGTAACGAGCGATCATACAGTGTAACGAGCGATCATACAGTGTAACGAGCGATCATACAGACAATGTAACGAGCGATCATACAGTGTAACGAGCTATCATACAGTGTAACGAGCGATCATACAGTGTAACGAGCGATCATACAGTGAAACGAGCGATCGTACAGTGTAACGAGCGATCATACAGTGTAACGAGCGATCATACAGTGTAACGAGCGATCATACAGACAGTGTAACGAGCGATCATACAGTGTAACTAGCGATCATACAGTGTAACGAGCAATCATACAGTGTAACGAGCGATCATACAGTCAGTGTAACGAGCAATCGTACAGTGTAACGAGCGATCATACAGTGTAACGAGCGATCATACAATGTAACGACCGATCATACAGTGTAACGAGCGATCATACAGTGTAACGAGCGATCATACATTGTAACGAGCGATCATACAGTGTAACGAGCGATCATACAGTCAGTGTAACGAGCAATCATGCAGTGTAACGAGCGATCATACAGTGTAACGAGGGATCATACAGTGTAACGAGCGATCATACAGACAGTCTAAGAAGCGATTATACAGTGTAACGAGCGATCATACAGAGTAACGAGTGATCATACAGACAGTGTAGCGAGCGCTCATACAGTGTAAGGAGCGATCATACAGTGTAACGAGCGATCATACAGTGTAACGAGCGATCATACAGACAGTGTAAGGAGCGATCATACAGTGTAACGAGCGATCATACAGTGTAACGAGCGATCATACAGCGTAACGAGCGATCATACAGACAGTGTAAGGAGCGATCATACAGTGTAACGAGCGATCATACAGACAATGTAACGAGCGATCATACAGTGTAACGAGCGATCATACAGCGTAACGAGCGATCATACAGTGTAAGGAGCGATCATACAGTGTAACGAGCTATCATACAGACAGTGTAACGAGCGATCATACAGTGTAACGAGCGATCATACAGTGTAACGAGCTATCATACAGTGTAACGAGCGATCATACAGACAGTGTAACGAGTTATCATACAGTGTAACGAGCGATCATACAGACAATGTAACGAGCGATCATACAGACAGTGTAACGAGCTATCATACAGTGTAACGAGCGATCATACAGTGTAACGAGCGATCATACAGTGAAACGAGCGATCATACAGTGTAACGAGCGATCATACAGTGTAGCGAGCGATCATACAGTGTAACGAGCGATCATACAGACAGTGTAACGAGCGATCATACACTATAACTAGCGATCATACAGTGTAACGAGCAATCATACAGTGTAACGAGCGATCATACAGTCAGTGTAACGAGCAATCATACAGTGTAACGAGCGATCATACAGTGTAACGAGCGATCATACAATGTAACGAGCGATCATACAGTGTAACGAGCGATCATACAGTGTAACGAGCGATCATACATTGTAACGAGCGATCATACAGTGTAACGAGCGATCATATAGTCAGTGTAACGAGCAATCATGCAGTGTAACGAGCGATCATACAGTGTAACGAGCGATCATACAGTGTAACGAGCGATCATACAGACAGTGTAAGGAGCGATTATACAGTGTAACGAGCGATCATACAGAGTAACGAGTGATCATACAGACAGTGTAGCGAGCGCTCATACAGTGTAAGGAGCGATCATACAGTGTAACGAGCGATCATACAGTGTAACGAGCGATCATACAGACAGTGTAAGGAGCGATCATACAGTGTAACGAGCGATCATACAGTGTAACGAGCGATCATACAGCGTAACGAGCGATCACACAGACAGTGTAAGGAGCGATCATACAGTGTAACGAGCGATCATACAGACAATGTAACGAGCGATCATACAGTGTAACGAGCGATCATACAGTGTAACGAGCGATCATACATTGTAACGAGCGATCATTCAGTGTAACGAGCGATCATACAGTCAGTGTAACGAGCAATCATACAGTGTAACGAGCGATCTTACAGTGTAACGAGCGATCATACAGTGTGACGAGCGATCGTACAGTGTAACGAGCTATCATACAGTGTAACGAGCAATCATACAGTGTAACGAGCGATCATGGGTAGGCTTTAGGTTACGCTTTAGCAGTTGTTTACTAACGTTACGTTACAACTGCTTGGAAACAGCGTGTTATATGATAGTGCGCCTTATATGCCGGAAAATGCGGTACTTGAACTAGATGGTAACGGGACTAGGTAGTGAGCCTTACAGTGGTTGCTGGAAATATAAACACATATGCAGTATAATGCGATCCTCCATTGACAACGTTTCACCCACACAGTGGGCTTTTTCAAGTCACACCCAGATCTGTGAGTGACTTGAAAAAGCCCACTGTGTGGGTGAAACGTTGTCAGTGGAGGATCGCATTATACTGCATATGTGTTTATATTTCCACTGTGTCGGTATTTGATACCATTTATTTCCACAGTGGTTGCTGGAGGAGAGAGACCACTGTGAGTTAACGATGATGTCTGATGGTCGCAGGTGGGTGGAGGCGATGGCAGCATAGGTGAGGTAGATGGTGGCTAGGCACATGATAGCCAGACACCAGGGAGGGGCTGTACACACGCCACCAAGCACCCTCCCTGCGTGCCTCTCTCTCACGACTGAGTCGGTTAGGAGCCATCTAGTCTGAGGGTGGTGGTAGGAGAGTCATAGACGATGCTCTGAATGATGTGATGGAGGTATTGTGAGGCGTGTATGTTGTGATGGAGGAAGTGTGAAGCAGGTATATTGTGATGGAGGAAATGTGAGGCGTGTATGTTGTGATGGATGTAGTGTGAATATAGTCATAAGGTGTGAAGCTAAGTATACAGTGTAACTCTTTGCTCTCTCATTCATTATTCTGTTCTGTGTTATCCTCTCGCATGTGGCTCAGGTGTTTAGCAACCATAATATCTGAGTTCTATGTGGAATAGAAATGCTCGTTTAATGTGCTGGGCCTTAATGATATCTGGCAAGGGGCATCTTGGGCATCAATTGGTAAGTTAAATGCTCTAGTACTCAGCATACCCTGCTATTCAGCATACTTTGGTGTTCAGTATATTCTTGTACTAAGTATACACTGGTACTCAGTATACTCTGCTGCTCAGTGTACGCTGGCACTCAGAGTAACTAATACTAAGTATACACCTGTACTCAGTGTACACTGGTACTCAGTTTACTTTGGTGCTGCTAAGAAAAGACACAATAAATCTAACTGTTAAAAGGACCACTTTTTTCTACATAGAGCTTTATGTAGTAACTCTGAACATACCAAATACGTATGTAATATACTCCTGAGAGGTAAGACAGAAACATGTGAGAAACATGTAGGGATGATATGAGTGAAATCATTCGAGTGTCGTGAATCGCGAGCTCATGGCAGCAAGTACACTTCAATAATAATATAATCTTTATTTCTACAAGTACATGTACAGTCCTAACTGACATCAGTCACGTACTACTATACAGAAAGCCCCTTGTTATGAAGAGCATTTCGGGCAAATTAGGTCAGTTTTGTCCCCAGGATGCGACCCACACTAGTCGACTAACACCCAAGTTAGTCGACTCATAGGTGAACATGGACAGCAGGTGTCTTAAGGAAACACGCCTAATGTTTCCACCCTTGCCGGGGCTTGCTCCACGGACACTCAGTGTGTGTGAAGCGAGAGCTTTGCCTACCAGGCCATGGGCCATGGTCACTTATGTTGAAATGTCATCTGGTTACTGGTTGTTACATTTTGTCCCATTGCTGGACGACTCTACTTCCAACAACTGCCCCGTAATATGATGCTTGTAAAGTGACTTAGGTAAAATTAACATGCCGTAGTTTTGGCCACTCGTATTCTACGTATCATTTGCAGGGAACAAGGTAACTGTTCCCTGCAGTACATATACGTATTGGAGAAAGTATGTCACTGGTGACCTGGAGTTTACCTGGAGAGAGTTTCGGGGGTCAACGCCCCCGCGGCCCGGTCTGTGACCAGGCCTCCTGGTGGATCAGCGCCTGATCAACCAGGCTGTTGCTGCTGGCTGCACGCAAACCAACGTACGAGCCACAGCCCGGCTGATCAGGAACTGACTTTAGGTGCTTGTCCAGTGCCAGCTTGAAGACTGCCAGGGGTCTGTTGGTAATCCCCCTTATGTGTGCTGGGAGGCAGTTGAACAGTCTCGGGCCCCTGACACTTATTGTATGGTCTCTTAACGTGCTAGTGACACCCCTGCTTTTCATTGGGGGGATGGTGCATCGTCTGCCAAGTCTTTTGCTTTCGTAGTGAGTGATTTTCGTGTGCAAGTTCGGTACTAGTCCCTCTAGGATTTTCCAGGTGTATATAATCATGTATCTCTCCCTCCTGCGTTCCAGGGAATACAGGTTTAGAAACCTCAAGCGCTCCCAGTAATTGAGGTGTTTTATCTCCGTTATGCGCGCCGTGAAAGTTCTCTGTACATTTTCTAGGTCGGCAATTTCACCTGCCTTGAAAGGTGCTGTTAGAGTGCAGCAATATTCCAGCCTAGATAGAACAAGTGACCTGAAGAGTGTCATCATGGGCTTGGCCTCCCTAGTTTTGAAGGTTCTCATTATCCATCCTGTCATTTTTCTAGCAGATGCGATTGATACAATGTTATGGTCCTTGAAGGTGAGATCCTCCGACATAATCACTCCCAGGTCTTTGACGTTGGTGTTTCGCTCTATTTTGTGGCCAGAATTTGTTTTGTACTCTGATGAAGATTTAATTTCCTCATGTTTACCATATCTGAGTAATTGAAATTTCTCATCGTTGAACTTCATATTGTTTTCTGCAGCCCACTGAAAGATTTGGTTGATGTCCGCCTGGAGCCTTGCAGTGTCTGCAATGGAAGACACTGTCATGCAGATTCGGGTGTCATCTGCAAAGGAAGACACGGTGCTGTGGCTGACATCCTTGTCTATGTCGGATATGAGGATGAGGAACAAGATGGGAGCTAGTACTGTGCCTTGTGGAACAGAGCTTTTCACCGTAGCTGCCTCGGACTTTACTCTGTTGACGACTACTCTCTGTGTTCTGTTAGTGAGGAAATTATAGATCCATCGACCGACTTTTCCTGTTATTCCTTTAGCGCGCATTTTGTGCGCTATTACGCCATGGTCACACTTGTCGAAGGCTTTTGCAAAGTCTGTATATATTACATCTGCATTCTTTTTGTCTTCTAGTGCATTTAGGACCTTGTCGTAGTGATCCAGTAGTTGAGACAGACAGGAGCGACCTGTTCTAAACCCATGTTGCCCTGGGTTGTGTAACTGATGGGTTTCTAGATGGGTGGTGATCTTGCTTCTTAGGACCCTTTCAAAGATTTTTATGATATGGGATGTTAGTGCTATTGGTCTGTAGTTCTTTGCTGTTGCTTTACTGCCCCCTTTGTGGAGTGGGGCTATGTCTGTTGTTTTTAGTAACTGAGGGACGACCCCCGTGTCCATGCTCCCTCTCCATAGGATGGAAAAGGCTCGTGATAGGGGCTTCTTGCAGTTCTTGATGAACACAGAGTTCCATGAGTCTGGCCCTGGGGCAGAGTGCATGGGCATGTCATTTATCGCCTGTTCGAAGTCATTTGGCGTCAGGATAACATCGGATAGGCTTGTGTTAATCAAATTTTGTGGCTCTCTCATAAAAAATTAATTTTGATCTTCGACTCTCAGTCTGGTTAGCGGCTTGCTAAAAACTGAGTCATATTGGGACTTGAGTAGCTCACTCATTTCCTTGCTGTCATCTGTGTAGGACCCATCTTGTTTAAGTAGGGGCCCAATACTGGACGTTGTTCTCGATTTTGATTTGGCATAGGAGAAGAAATACTTTGGGTTTCTTTCGATTTCATTTATGGCTTTTAGTTCTTCCCGCGATTCCTGACTCCTAAAGGATTCTTTTAGCTTAAGTTCGATGCTTGCTATTTCTCTGACCAGTGTCTCCCTGCGCATTTCAGATATATTGACCTCTTTTAGCCGCTCTGTTATTCTTTTCCGTCGCCTGTAAAGGGAGCGCCTGTCTCTTTCTATTTTACATCTACTCCTCCTTTTTCTTAGAGGAATAAGCCTTGTGCATACATCGAGTGCCACCGAGTTAATCTGTTCTAGGCATAAGTTTGGGTCTGTGTTGCTTAGTATATCTTCCCAGCTTATATCGGTTAGGACTTGGTTTACTTGGTCCCACTTTATGTTTTTGTTATTGAAGTTGAATTTGGTGAATGCTCCCTCGTGACTAGTCTCATTTTGTCGGTCTGGGGCTCCACGCATACATGTCTGAACCTCAATTATGTTGTGATCTGAGTATATTGTTTTTGATATGGTGACATTTCTTATCAGATCATCATTGTTAGTGAAGATGAGGTCTAGTGTATTCTCCAGTCTAGTAGGCTCTATTATTTGCTGGTTTAAATTGAATTTTGTGCAGAGATTTAAAAGCTCGTGTGAGTGTGAGTTTTCATCAGAGCTGCCTCCTGGTGTTATTACTGCAACAATATTATTTGCTATATTCCTCCATTTTAGGTGCCTTAAGTTGAAATCCCCCAGGAGCAAGATGTTGGGTGCAGGAGCTGGAAGATTTTCCAGACAGTGGTCAATTTTTAACAGCTGTTCCTGGAATTGCTGGGATGTTGCATCCGGAGGCTTGTAGACTACCACAATGACTAGGTTTTGGTTCTCGACCTTTACTGCTAAAACTTCCACTACGTCATTTGAGGCATTAAGCAGTTCTGTGCAAACAAGTGACTCTGCAATGTACAGGCCAACCCCCCCCCCCTTTTGCCTGTTCACTCTGTCACATCTGTATAGGTTGTAACCTGGGATCCATATTTCGTTGTCCAAGTGATCCTTTATGTGGGTCTCAGTGAAAGCCGCGAACATTGCCTTTGCCTCTGCAAGCAGTCCACGGATGAAAGGTATTTTGTTGTTTGTTGCTGGCTTTAGACCCTGTATATTTGCAAAGAAGAATGTTATCGGACTGGTGGTATTGTTGGTACTGGGGGGGGATTTTTTTTCCGGCATTAGTATCTGTATCTGTTGGTTTGGAGTGGAGGCCATCGACTGTGGTTCCACTCCAGGAATGACTGGATTTGGTGTACGATTTCTGCCATTTCCTGCCAGTTTTTTTTCCTTCCTGGCACTAAAAAACCTCTCCCTCTTGAGTGGCTGTGGCTACCCAGGTTTTCCCATGGCCTGGATGTTTTGTATCTTTTTGTCCCCTTTAGATGGTATGCCTGGCAATTTAAGTTATAGCACAGTCTTTCCTGTACTGAAGAGGTACACATTTCAGGGTGAAAAAGCTTACAGGAAGGGAGTTTGCATTTTCCTGTTGTCATATGGGCATGGCATTTTCTAGGGTGGTCATAGTTGCATGTCCCATCTGTTTTTCCAGATTTCCCATGCCAGCAGATACCAAGTGCATAGTATGTGCACAGGCTTGGTTTCCGTTTGCCTTGGGTTTCTGTGACTGTATTCCCTGTTGGTGCATGTTTCCCTGTCTTATTCCTATCCTCCCTAGCACCAACAATGGAGCTCCCACCAGTTGTTTTTGGTAATTTATCCTCACTATTGCTATTGGAGTCCTCTTGTTTGCTATTTCCTGCGGTATTTCTAGTTTGCAATATTGGTTTTATCTTATCTTTGACTACACTTGTTTCCCTACTATGGCTCCTGTCCCCTATGAGGTCATTTATATGTATTCCTTCCTGCGTATAATTCCCGACTACCTGGACAAAATCTCCAGCTTCACCATTACTGTCTCCCAGGACAGTATCTCCAGCTTCACCATTTCTGTCTCCCAGGACAGCACCTCCAGCTTCACCATTACTGTCTCCCAGGACAGCACTATCAGCCCCACATTTACTGACTATCAGGACATCACCTCCAGCCTTACAGTTTGTGACTACATGGCCAGTATCAAGGGCAGTACCATTCAGCCCAGACTTTTTATGTTCCCATCTGTTGTAGAAAGCTTCCAGGTTTTCTATGAAAGCAGCTTTGATGTTGTCCTCTTTTAATACCCTTGTGATTTTAGTCCACAGATTTTCCTCATTTGGGCATACCCAAAAACACTTCTCTGTTTTAATACTGCTTGTAGCTAGTTCTGGGATATCTGCACAAGGAGCGTGACACCAATTTCCACAAAAATGACAATTTATCCATGTGGAAGCCCGTTTGTTTGACTGACCACAGACTACACACAGCTTCATAATGATTTGAATGGTTGATTTACTGCAATTCTACTAGCAACCTCTTGAATATTATATTAATAACCTTAAATGAAGCTCTAGCTATTTGTATTTCTGTTTCTAACTCTTTTTGTATATTGGACAGCTTACCGTCACGTTCCTGATTTTTAATGTTTGTGTTTATAAGGGCGCCTACAAACCCATCCGTTTACAGTCTGCTTTATTGTCCAACGAAACTGTTTGAAACCAGTCCCGGGTTCGGACCAGTCAAGGGTTCGGACCAGTCAAGGGTTCGGACCAGTCGGGTTCGGACCAGTCGATCTGCTCTGATCAGTGGGTCACTTATTTAAAACATACTGGTCGGTGATTTGAGCTAACACATGAAGGATCTACTGGAAATTATCTACCCGAGTAATATGTGATTTGACTGATACAAAAGTATAACTTGCGTGTTGAAGAGCCGGTGATATCTGGCAGCTCCTACAATGACGTACGGTCGACCTCTTTGTTTATCAATCGCTGTATCTGGCTTTTCTATTTTTGTTTTTCCGTCTCCACCACAATAAATGCTATATTATCACTATAGTTGACTGGTGCAAATTTTGGAGGAAGGACGCTTTTTCTGTAGTAATAATTGCTTCTCGTTGTGTATATTGCGACCGCTGGTAACTACAGGTTATATGAAATTCACAGTAACGTCTCGTATTTCAAGAAAAAGAAACTAATGAAAGTCACTCCACTCCACTAAGTACCATTATAATACTGGTTAGTTGCTACTACAACACTGTATTCTGCTATTCACTGGTATCACTAGATTATATGCGAGTACACTAGCAAGCCAGGAAGATTATTAAAAACAGCTGACCTGTGGTAAGTTTCTGGCGACTTCTGGCACCTGCCTCTATAGGCTTATCACTTCATTTACAAATTCACCTGTTTTCAAATGGCACTTTAGCCTTTATCATCAATATACTAGGGAGCCACTGTAGTATACACTATACACTATGTATACTCAATGTTATCAGAGAGACTTTCTTTCCTCTGACACGAAAAGTTCAATTATTATTATTTTTTTCCACACGGGACACAGGCCTATGATTCCCCTCTGGCAGTAAACTCTGCTAGGTAGTGCACACTAATTCTCCTTTTTTGACTCAGTATATAATGTTTTCCGCCCAAGATTGGTTCCAGGCGCTAGAGGGATGTATCGTATAGGATTGATGACACAAATTAAAGTTCTAGCACGTAAGAGCGACCGTGAAAACACGAGATAACCCGGAGCACAACCCGGAGCACAACGAGGCACGCTGACACGCTGTATAGGCTGGCCATCAAGAAATAGAAAGGTGGGCGTGGGAGTGTTTGAGTTGGACCTGCCTAGTAATACATTCTTGAGTGCCTTTTTCAGAGTCAGAGGCCTTTATATTAAACTCCTTTAGCCCACAGTGGCTTCCCAGACCTATATAAACATGAGGGGCTGTAACCACCCCTTTCTGAACTCCTTAAGTTCATCATTTATGTATTACTAACCTCTTTACATTCACTGTTCTATTGTGTCAAGAGTTATAATGATTTAATTGAAATGAGAGTATTAAGTAATAAGTGGATTATTTTGTGTGAGCATTCACAAGATAACTGCTAGTCTAGTCAACACACAGCAGCACTCTAACTATAAAAGGCTTCAGAGAAACATAACTGTTTAGAAAAGTATATAATGATATTAATATTATTTACAGCATATATTCAGTCACAAAAATGGGTAAGCCATGTTACTCTCATGGCAGAAGTCACACTAACAAGACCCTAACAAGTCCACCATCATGGCAGAAGTCACACTAACAAGACCCTAACAAGTCCACCATCATGGCAGAAGTCACACTAACAAGACCCTAACAAGTCCACCATCATGGCAGAAGTCACACTAACAAGACCCTAACAAGTCCACCATCATGGCAGAAGTCACACTAACAAGACCCTAACAAGTCCACCATCATGGCAGAAGTCACACTAACAAGACCCTAACAAGTCCACCATCGAGAAATGCTATGGTGAAACCTAACATTTCAAAAATATTTGACATAAAACTAGCTACCATCACTACACTCTACATCTACCATCACTACACTCTACATCTACCATCACTACACTCTACATCTACCATCACTACACTCTACATCTACCATCACTACACTCTACATCTACCATCACTACACTCTACATCTACCATCACTACACTCTACATCTACCATCACTACACTCTACATCTACCATCACTACACTCTACATCTACCATCACTACACTCTACATCTACCATCACTACACTCTACATCTACCATCACTACACTCTACATCTAACACCACTACATTATACATCTACCATTACTACACTATACATCTACCATTACTACACTATACATCTACCAAAACTGCAATATACATCTATCACTACACTCTACATACACCATCACTACACCATACATCTACTGCTTCACTATACATCAATCATCACTACACATCTACCACCACTTAACTATACATGTACCATCACTATGCTATACATCTCTCATCACTGCACTATACATCTACCATTACTACACTATACATCTACCACCACTACACTCCACATCTACCATCACAACACTACACATCTACTATCACTACTCTATATATCTACCACCACTACACTGTACTCCTACCACCACCACTACACTATACTCCTACCACCACCACTACACTGTACTCCTACCACCACCACTACACTGTACTCCTACCACCACCACTACACTGTACTCCTACCACCACCACTACACTTTTCATCTACTACCACTAAACTTCACATCAATAATTACTACACTATATTTCTGTCATCACTACACTAAACATCTACCACAACCACAATATATATCTACCACCACTACACTATACATCTACCACCACTACACTATACATCTACTTTCACTACTCTAAATATCTACCGTCACTGCACTACACATCTAACACTATTATGGTAAACATCTACCATCACTTCACTGTATATCTAGCAACACTACCCTATACATTTAGGACCACTACACTACAGATCTATCACCTCTACACCACACATATACCACCACTACACTATACATCTACTACCTCTACACTATACATCTACCAGCACTTCACTATACATCTGCCATCAATGCATTATACATCTGCCAACACTACAGTATACATCTACTATCAGTACTCTATAAATCTACCATCACTACACTATACATCTACCATCACATCAATATACATCTATCACTAATACACTTTACATCTTCCATCACTTCACTATACATCTACAATCACTACACTATACATCTACCATCACTATACTATACATCTAACATCATAACACTATACATCTACCATCATTACACTATACATATGCCATCACTACACTGTACATCTATGACTACACTATACATATATCACTACACTATACATCTACCACCAATTCACCATACATCTACCATCATTTTGCTATACATCTACCATCATTACATAGTACATCTACCATCACTACACTATACATCTACCATCATTGCATTGTACATCTACCATCACTACACTATACATTTACCATCACTTCACTATACATCTTCCATAACAACACTATACATTTTCCATCACTACAACTGTTCATCACTATACAAGTGTTATCGTCACTACGAATTATTATAACTGTACGAAGGAATACGGCAGAGAAACCCATCCAGAATAAATGAATATGACAGGGAAATCAGTCCTGATCAATGGAATATGACAGGGAAATATGTCCAAAACTAACAAAAAAGGCACAATACCGTGACTGGAACGATACACAAACAACCCGCACATAAAAGAGAGAAGCTTACGACGACGTTTCGGTCCGACTTGGACCATTGACAAACTCACACTAACCAAAGGTGGAGCAGGACGGCTATATATAGGCAGGAAGAGGTGGTGGTAGTAGTAGTAGTAGTAGTAGTAGTAGTAGTAGTAGTAGTACAAGAATTGTATATAATACCGACAAGATGAAATTAAGACATGCACAACACACGGGCATCCCCATCGTAGACGTTTCGCCATCCAGCAAGCCACTGGATGGCGAAACGTCCACAACAAAGACAACCAGACGCCGCACATGTGTCTTAATTTCATCAGTAGTTGTAGTAGTAGTAGAAGAAGAAGAGGTAGTAGTAGTGGTAGTGGTAGAAATGGGAAATAAGTGTTAGGCTTGCCGACACTAACAATGCTCTTTTCTGTCACGTCAGAGATTATAGCCATCCTATTGACTGGTCTTCTGCTAAAACTGTCTTCCCTACTTCCAACTCGAACAGTCGCCGTCTAGTTGAATCCTCTCTAATACACAACTTTCCTTGTATGAACCTTAGCCCTGGCTTCGTCTCTGTAGATGCCTTCCTCTCCCACTACATTGTAAAATGCTCCAAACTTCAGAACACCCGTGACTTAACCTGAATCCTCATTTTTTTTTCCTTCTTCTTTTTCTTCTTCCTCTTCCCCTTTCCTCTTTCCTTTTCTCCTCTGGGTTGTCTATCTATCTCCTGTCTCGTGTTTCTGTTCCTTCTTCATTTATTTCACAACTTCCCCTTTGAAGAATTGAGACACTTATGCAACACATGGGAATCTTTATTGAAGAAACGTTTCGCCACACAGTGGCTTCATCAGTCCACTACAAAGTAGAAATGGGTAAGTAGAGTAGAAGTTCGAGGTAATCAGTCCCTCAACCTGGAATCGATGTGTTCAGTCCATCACTCTTGTAGGAAGTGCAGCATAGGGCCAGAGAGGTGGCTTATATACTGCGGTGAGATGAGTTGAAGCAGGAGGAGGTGGGATCACAGTGGGACCTGCCACTAGTGTAAGTAGGTCGTCGTCCAAAGGTTGGGCAAGCGTTAAAGTCTTTGTACCAAGATTCCATGATGTTGCACGGACACATTCACTCAAGGCATGCAATAGCTAGTAAGGCCCTTGCGGGCCTCTACAAGCTGAAACATGCCTCTCAACGCACCAAACTACACCTCTACAAATCCCTAATTCGTCCTCTGATAACTTACTCTCCTCTAGCCCTTTCTCTTGCAGCAAAAACAAACTTACTAAAACTGCAGCGTGTCCAGAACAAGGCGCTGCGCTGGGCGCTTGATGTCAGGTGGGAAGACTTCGCCACAAGCGAGTCTCTCCATGCGCAATTAGACATCCCTGCGCTGAATCTGTACTGGAAGACGCTAAGTGACAGACAGATAGACAAACTTGAGACACGACATGACTACTGGACCTCTCTCCTTGATGAAGACATTCGCAGACCCACAAACCAACACAACCTTTTCTACTCCTTGCATGATACTGCTCCTAACCCTATTTACAAATAACCGTGGATTCACTGACAGGTACCTTCTATGACAGGTACCATTCTCTGACCCACGTTCGCCTTAGCTTTTGGGTTAAGACATGGCCCAGTTCTACGCTCCTCTCTAGCCCTAAACGTCGCATGTCCCTTCCTCCTCGCTCACCCCACTGGAGTCCTAACAGAAGAGCCTGAATTTCTCTTCTCAATATCTGTGTCACGATCGCCTTAGCTGCTGGGTTAAGCCCTGGCTCTATTTCTACGACTAAGAACACTCCTCTTCAGCACTATTCTTCGTCTGTCCCGTCTTCCCCGCTCATCCCATTTGGGATCTTACCTGAACTTTCATTCGTTCGTTCGTACCTTTGGTTAGTGTGACTTTGTCAATGGTCCGAGTCGGACCGAAACGTCGTCGTAAGCTTCTCTCTTTTATGTGCGGGTTATTTGTGTATGTCCAAAACAATGGAATATGACAGAAAAACCCGTACGAGACGATGGAATATGACTGGGAAAACCGTCCAGAACGATGGAATATGAGAGGGAAAACCATGAAAGACGAAGGAATATGACAAGGAAATTCATCCATAACAAGCCCATCCAGAACAACAGAATATGACAGTAAGACCCGTCCTGAACGATGGAATATGGCAAGGGAACTTGTGCCTAATATGAACATAAGAACATAAGAAAGAAGGAACACTGCAACAGGCCTACTGACCCATGCGGAGCAGGTCCCCCGAATAAGCACAATGACACACCCAGTCTGGTCACCTCCACTCAAGGATGGAGCATGACGCCAGACCCAGCAGCACTAACCTGTCAGGTCCAACTCACACCCACTCATGTATTTATCTAACATATTTTTAAAACTACACAACCTTTTAGCCTGAATAACTGTACTCGGGAGTTTGTTCCACTCATCCACAACTCTATTACCAAACCAGTGCTTTCCTATATCCTTCCTACATCTGAATTTTTCCAACTTGAAACCATTGCTGCGAGTCCTGTCTTGGCTGGAAATTTTCAGCACGCTATTTACATCCCCTTTATTTATCCCTGTTTTCCATTTATACACCTCGATCATATCCCCCCTAATTCTACGCCTTTCGAGAGAGTGCAGATTCAGGGCCCTCAGTCTGTCCTCATAGGGAAGATTTCTGATGCATGGGATCATCTTTGTCATCCTCTGTACGTTTTCCAGAGCATTTATATCCATTCTGTAATACGGTGACCAGAACTGTGCAGCATAGTCTAAATGAGGCCTAACCAAGGAAATATAGAGTTGAAGAACAACCTGAGGACTTCTATTATTTATACTTCTAGACATGAAGCCAAAAATTCTGTTAGCTTTATTGCGAACACTAATGCACTGTTGTCTTGGTTTTAGATTACTGCTAACCAGAACTCCTAAATCCTTTTCGCAAGCAGTAGTATTAAGATCTACATTATTTAGTTTATATGTGGCATGGTTATTTACCTGTCCAACATTTAGAACTTTGCATTTGTCAGTATTAAACTGCATCTGCCACTTCTCCGACCATTGCATCAGTCTATTCAAATCATCCTGGAGTGCTCTAGTGTCCGCATTAGAATGAATTGGACGGCCTATTTTGGTGTCATCAGCAAATTTGCTAATGTCGCTATTTATTCCCTCATCTATGTCGTTTATGTAAATTGTGAACAACAACGGGCCCAATACTGACCCCTGAGGAACACCGCTTGCGACGTGCCACCATTCTGATTTCTCCCCATTTACGCAAACTCTCTGCTGCCTATTTGTCAGCCATGCCTCTACCCAGGAAAAAATTTCTCCTATTCCGTGTGCCTTAAGTTTCCTCAGTAACCTCTGGTGTGGAACTCTATCGAAAGCCTTACTGAAGTCCATATACACATTACCATGATCTACTTCCTCAAACACCTTAGTGAAAAAAGTTAGTAAATTCGTAAGACAGGAACGCCCCTTTGAAAACCGTGTTACAGGTGTGGTCATGGCTAGGTGAGGTCATAGTGAACTGTGCATTAGGTGAGGTTATAGAGAGTGTGGTCATAGTCAGATGTGGTCATAGTTAGGTGAGGTCTATATCAGGTGTGGTCATAGCGAGGTAAGGTGTGGTCATAGATACAGGAGGTCACAGTTAGGTGAGTTCATAGACAGGTGTGGTGATAGTCAGGTGTGGTTTATGTTTCCAGGTCTCCATCCGTGGGCCCCCGGATATCAGCCCTTCCACATTTCCCACTCCCGGTTGTTTTGGTGCTTTCCCTAGTTCCGTGTGTCCAGAAGTCCATCTGTCCCCTCAGATGAACTCCCAGGTGTGGATCATGCTGAGGTGTGGTCGTAGATGAGGTGGTCATGGTGAGGGGGTGATCATGCTTAGTGATGTGTGGTCATAGTTAGGTGTTGTCATAGACAGGTGTGGTCATAGTGAGGTGTGGTCATAGTGATGTGAGGTCATAGTGAGGTGTGGTCATATAGTCAGGTGTGGTTTATGTTTCCAGGTCTCCATCCGTGGGCCCCCGGATGTCAACCCTTATACATTTCCCACTCCCGGTTGTTTTGGTGCTTTCTCTAGTTCCGTATGTCCAGAAGTCCATCTGTGTCCCCTCAGATGAACTCCCAGGTGTGGATCATGCTGAGGTGTGGTCGTAGATGAGGTGGTCATGGTGAGGGGTGATAATGCTTAGCGAAGTGTGGTCATAGTTAGGTGTTGTCATAGACAGGTGTGGTCATAGTGATGTGAGGTCATAGTCAGGTGTGGTTTATGTTTCCAGGTCTCCATCCGTGGGCCCCCGGATGTCATCCTATCCACACTTCCCACTCCCGGTTGTTTTGGTGCTTTCCCTAGTTCCGTGTGTCCAGAAGTCCATCTGTGGACCCTCAGATGAACTCCCTTCCTCACTTTCCCAGGTGAGCGGGTGGTTGGGTGGGTGGTTGGGCGGGTGGGTGTTTGGGCGGGTGGGTGTTTGGGCGGGTGGTTGGTTTTGGGTGGGCATGTATGTTGTGTATGTGTTGGCCCCTCCCCAGTAACCTTATTGGATGGTAACTTGGTCTTGTCTACTGTCGAGACTGTCCAGGTGGGTGGAATTACAGGAGGGGACACACAGAAAACTGCGTCCTGTAATTACACCCACCAAGACAGCCTGGAACAGTAGTCAGCCAGACAACACCAAGCTGCCTCCCAACTCGGCCACCAAGGTGAGGTTACTCACTGATAATCTCGGACTTATATTTATGCTTCATTATGTGTTTAAGTTAATTTTTGTTTTGTTTTCACTCATGCAGGTTTATAAGTGTATGTGTGGACGTTTTCTCGTGTATAGATGTGTGTCCGTGTGACTCTATGTCTTCCCACTCAGAAATCTGCTGCGAAAAAGTTATCAGCTTTCTTTATTGTTGAAATTCGACATTTTCTTTTATGCAAGACACTGAAAAGTCCACAAGTAAATACGAAAGTACACAAGTACATTCACACACACACACACACACACACACACACACACACACACACACACACACACACACACACACACACACACACACACACACACACATAAGAGATATAGCCTGAGTGTCGATGCATAGCGAAATATAGCCTGACGGGGAATGTGTCATAGCGTTAGAGGCAGAAATTTCAATAGTTTAATTTTTTTGGGGGGGAGAGGGGGCACACCATAGCGAGTTACTCTACACTACTGACCACACCTCACTATGACCACACCTCACTATGACCACACCTCATTATGACCACACCTCACTATGACCACACCTCACTTTCACCACACCTCACTATGACCACACCTCACTATGACCACACCTCACTATGACCACACCTCACTATGACCACACCTCACTATGACCACACCTCACTATAATCACACCTCACTATGACCACACCTCATTATGACCACACCTCACTATGACCACACCTCACTATGACCACACCTCACTATAACCACACCTCACTATGACCACACCTTACTTTGACCAGACCTCACTATGACCACACCTCACTATGACCACACCTCACTATTACCACACCTCACTATGATCACACCTCACTATGACCACACCTCACTATGACCATACCTCACTATGACCACACCTCACTATGACCACACCTCACTATGACCACACCTCACTTTGACCACACTTCACTATGACCACACATCACTATGACCACACCTCACTATGACCACACCTCACTATGACCACACCTCACTATGACCACAACTCACTAAGACCACACCCCACTATGACCACACCTCACTATAACCACACCTCACTATGACCACACCTCACTATGACCACACCTCACTATGACCACACCTCACTATGACCACACCTCACTTTGACCACACCTCACTATGACCACACCTCACTATGACCACACCTCACTATGACCACACCTCACTATGACCACACCTCACTAAGACCACACCTCACTATGACCACACCTCACTATGACCACACCTCACTATAACCACACCTCACTATGACCACACCTCACTTTGACCACACCTCACTATGACCACACCTCACTATGACCACACCTCACTATGACCACACCTCACTATGACCACACCTCACTAAGACCACACCTCACTATGACCACACCTCACTATGACCACACCTCACTATGGCCACACCTCACTATGACCACACCTCAATTTGACCACACCTCACTATGACCACACCTCACTATGACCACACCTCACTATGACCACACCTCACTATGACCACACCTCACTATGACCACACCTCACTTTGACCACACTTCACTTTGACCACACCTCACTTTGACCACACTTCACTTTGACCACACTTCACTTTGACCACACTTCACTTTGACCACACCTCACTTTGACCACACCTCACTATGCCCACACTTAATTACGACAACGAGAGGAAAATATATACAGTATTATGATTATCGTGTGTGATGCGTGTGTGTGTGTGTACATAATTGTCAGTGTGAGTGTACATAAATAATGAAATGGTGACGTGTACTTAGCTCTGTGAAGACCTGTTTGCGCGCTCTCTACGAATTGAAGCAAGATGCCCTCCATCGAGCAACTTTACCAACAGCTTAAAGAAGAATTGAGGATGGCGAAGATGGAGATTCGGCGACTGACCGAGGAAAACAAGAAGATTCGTAGTAGTCCTCCTGTTTTGAGTCCTCAGGTCAAGAAGGGAAACTGGTCAGTGGCTGGACAGCAAGGAACGAAGTTGACGATCAAGAAGACGAATGGAAAAGTGGAAACGATGAAGAATAAAGAGACTGCTGTGGAAACTGTTGTGGAAACATCTAATACATTCTCAGTGCTACCCGACGAATGTGAGTCGACTACTGGGAACGTCGCTGTATAGTCCTTGTGGCTTAGCGCTTCTTTTTGATTATAATAATAATAATACTGGGAACGTCACGACGAACGACACCAAGGAAGGTAAGAATATTGTTGTTGTTGGGGATAGCCAAATTAGGTATATGGATAGGGCGTTCTGCTTGAAGGACAGGTGTAGGAGACAAAGGGTTTGCTTTCCTGGGGCTGGGATGGAGGATATTGTTAGCTGTCTGGATGACGCCATGAGAGGTAATGGGAGCAATCCTATTATCTGTCTCAGTGCTGGAGGCAACGATGTTGGCAGACGTAGGAGTGAGGACCTGATTAGCAGGTATAAGTCAGCAATAGAAATAATTAGGAGGAAGGGTGGGAACCCTGTCATATGTGGTATTTTGCCAAGGAGAGGAGTTGGAAATGAATGGTTGTCCAGGGCAATTGGTGTCAATTGCTGGCTGGACAAATACTGTAAGGAAAATGCGGTAACATTCATTGAGAACTGGGACCTCTTCTATGGCAGAAATGACATGTATGCCAGGGATGGGGTTCACTTATCTAGGTCTGGGGTGGGGGCACTGGCAACTGCAGTGGAGGGAGCTGTTAGGACTTTAAACTAAGAATAGTTAGTGGTATGGGTTTTGGCAGGAAAACAGTGAAGTCCCAGTGTAGTAATATTATGAGTTCTAGGGGAACTAGTAATAAGCAGAACGAGGTAGATATTGAAAAGCCAGTGACACTAGGTGATAAGGACAGTAATAGGTTTAGTAGAAAAACAGAAATGAGCAGGAAGGGTAAAGAGAAAGGAGAGTCTTTCAATGATTATGCTAATAGCCGTAGTGCTAGGAATAAGATGGACGAGTTGAGATTAGTTGCTAGTGCAGGTAACATTGATGTATTTGCCTTAACTGAGACGTGGTTTAATTCAAATAGTCGGGACATGCCTGCGGAATGTCACATTCAGGGTTTTAAATTGTTCCAAGTAGATAGAAGTATCGGGAAGGGGGGTGGGGTGGCATTGTATGTCCGAGATCGCTTGAACTGTTGCATAAAAATGGGTATTAAGTTTGAAGTAACACATATAGAGTCTGTTTGGATAGAATTTTCAGAGGGGCATGAAAAACTGATCTTAGGCGAGATATACTGTCCCCCCAAACTTAGATAGGGACCAAGCGAGACTACTATGGGAGGAAATTGTTAAGGCCACAAGGCACGATAATGTAGTAATTCTAGGAGACTTTAACTTTAGTCATATTGATTGGAATTTCTTGACTGGGAATTTAGAATCATACGACTTCTTAGAAGTATTTCAGGATTGTTTTTTGAAGCAGTTTGTGACAGAACCTACAAGGGGAAATAACCTGCTTGACTTAGTTCTGGCAAACAATGAATCCCTTGTTAATAATTAAGAAATTTCAGAGGAACTGGGTGCTAGCGACCACAAATCAATTACATTTAGCATTGAATGGAAGTATGATAGAAGGGATAACTCGGTAACAGTCCCAGATTTTCGCTTAGCAGATTACGATGGGCTTAGAGAACACTTATCATCTGTTGACTGGGGTAACGAAGAGAGCTATCAATATGACAGTTTTCTGAACACTATACATGCTGCTCAAAGAACGTTTATCCCGTATAAAGAAATTAGATCAAATAGAAATGACCCAAAATGAATGAATAATAGGCTGAAATATCTACTAGGGCATAAGAAAGAAATTTATAGGCGTATCAAAAGAGGTGAGGGTCATCTTATGAATCAGTATATTGACATTAAGAGAGACATTAAAAAGGGGATAAGAAAAGCTAAAAGGGACTATGAAATTAAAGTTGCTAGGGATTCTAAAACTAACCCAAAAAGTTTTTTCCAGGTCTATAGAACAAAAGTTAGAGATAAGGTAGGTCCCCTTAAAAATAACTATGGGCATCTTACTGACAAAGAGAATGAAATGTGCTCGATTTTAAATAATTATTTTCTCTCAGTTTTTACACAGGAAGACACTAACAATATTCCATGTATGAGTGTGTGTGTGTGTGTGTGTGTGTGTGTGTGTGTGTGTGTGTGTGTGTGTGTGTGTGTGTGTGTGTGTGTGTGTGTGTGTGTGTGTGTGTGTGTGTATGTGTGTGTGTGTACTCACCTAGTTGAGGTTGCAGGGGTCGAGTCCGAGCTCCTGGCCCCGCCTCTTCACTGATCGCTACTAGGTCACTCTCCCAGAACCATGAGCTTCATCATACCTCTGCTTAAAGCTATGTATGGATCCTGCCTCCACTACATCGCTTCCCAAACTATTCCACTTGCTGACTGCTATGTGGCTGAAGAAATACTTCCTAACATCCCTGTAATTCATCTGTGTCTTCAAGTTATAACTGTGTCCCCTAGTTACTGAGTCCAATTTCTGGAACATCCTGTCTTTGTCCACCTTGTCAATTCCTCTCAGTATTTTGTATGTCGTTATCATGTCCCCCCTATCTCTCCTGTCCTCCAGTGTCTCCTCGTAGGACATACCTCTTAGCTCTGGGACTAGTCTTGTTGCAAACCTTAGCACTTTCTCTAGTTTCTTTACGTGCTTGGCTAGGTGTGGGTTCCAAACTGGTGCTGCATACTCCAATATGGGCCTAACGTACACGGTGTACAGGGTCCTGAACGATTCCTTATTAAGGTGTCGGAATGCTGTTCTGAGGTTTGCTAGGCGCCCATATGCTGCAGCCGTTATTTGGTTGATGTGCGCTTCAGGAGATGTGCCTGGTGTTATACTTACCCCAAGATCTTTTTCCTTGAGTGAGGTTTGTAGTCTCTGGCCACCTAGACTGTACTCCGTCTGCGGTCTTCTTTGCCCTTCCCCAATCTTCATGACTTTGCACTTGGTGGGATTGAACTCCAGGAGCCAATTTCTGGACCAGGTCTGCAGCCTGTCCAGATCCCTTTGTAGTTCTGCCTGGTCTTCGATCGAGTGAATTCTTCTCATCAACTTCACGTCATCTGCAAACAGGGACACCTCAGAGTCTATTCCTTCCGTCATGTCGTTCACAAATACCAGAAACAGCACTGGTCCTAGGACTGACCCCTGCGGGACCCCGCTGGTCACAGGCGCCCACTCTGAACCTCGCCACGTACCATGACTCGCTGCTGCTTTCCTGACAAGTATTCCCTGATCCATTGTAGTGCCTTCCTTGTTATCCCTGCTTGATCCTCCAGTTTTTGCACTAATCTCTTGTGTGGAACTGTGTCAAACGCCTTCTTGCAGTCCAAGAATATGTGTGTGTGTGTGTGTGTGTGTGTGTGTGTGTGTGTGTGTGTGTGTGTGTGTGTGTGTGTGTGTGTGTGTGTGTGTGTGTGTGTGTGTGTGTGTGTGTGTGTGTGTGTGAGCACTGTGCTACCAGTCATGTGTTTACTGCTGTTGGTTACAGTCACTGCTAGCAACACTGGCAGTGACTGTAACCAACTGTGTTACCAGTGAAGTGATTACCACTTTTACTGTCACTGTCACCACCACTCAGGGAAATGTGCTACCACTGACGTGTTTATCACTGTTCGTTATTGCCACTGCTAGCACCACTGAGAGCAAAGTGTTACCAGTGATGTATTTGCAACTGTTATAGCCACTGTCAGCACTACTGCGAGCACTGTGTCACCACTGATTTTTCTGCCCTTGTTACTACCCTCTTTACCACTGCTCTTATTTTGACTTCAAACATCCGCGGGGAATGACTCACTAATCCAGAAAAACCACTCATTCTCCTATACATAAATATTGAGCATTAACAATGTTACACTAACTTCTCTCTCCCTCTCTCTCTCTCTCCCTCTCTCCCTCCCTCCCTCCCTCTCTCTCTCTCTCTCTCTCTCTCTCTCTCTCTCTCTCTCTCTCTCTTTCTCTCTCTCTCTCCCCATCTCGTTTTTTTATCTTTTTTTTTTTACACAGGGTTTGACAGGTTAAGGATCCCTAGCTTTATTGACAGCTATATTACAGGTTAAGGATTCCTAACTTTATTGGCAAGCTAAGAGCTGTTACCTACATCAGCTCATTTGAAAGCATTTTTATTGTTATTAGACATACAAGTAGGGAACAGGATGAAGTTGGAGCCATCTGTGGGCCAGCATTTTCATTTGATCAACTGACTTTATCTCGTTGACATCATTATGCTGTACGAATGTGTTCCATACTCGAGTCATCCTGGGTATGTATGATCTCAGATGGAGTGATGTTCTGGAGAAGGGTACAGCCAGAGTGAAGTTGCTGCTTTCTGCCCGTCTTGTGGCATAAAAGCTTGTTTCACGCTGTCCTCGAAGTGGATCCAAGTGTGGTATTTTGACAATATTGGCCTTGTACATAACAGTAAGGCCACCCACATCCCTCCTATGTTGAAGGCTCTGCTGAAATGACAGATCTATCAAGGATGGGTCCAGGCGAGAGATGAGACGTCTTGCTCTGTTCTCTACTCTGTCAAGCAGTCGCAGATGAGAGGGAGGGGGGAGGCAAACCATGAAAGTGAGCATACTCAAGGTGTGAGCGTACTTGTGCCTCGTACAGGATCTTGCAACCCCTACTGTCAAGCAGATGCGAGATACGGCGAAGTGCTGTAAGCTTCCTGGCTGCCTTGTTTGCAAGATTTACAACATGGTTCTTCATGGTTAGTTTGGAGTCAAATTTCACCCCAAGGATATCAACTACTTCTCCAGGTGCCAACACCTCTCCCTTATTGTACATCCATTAGAGACTATCTGCATCAGTTACATCTACCCCATCATGGTGCCTAGAGACAGTGTACAGTCATATGCATGTGATTCTGGGATGAGATGAAGAAGGTCGTTTAGACATTCCATCAGGATGCAAACACTGTTACTTGCCATTGAGAACTACACTTAGAGATCTACCATGCCTGAGGAGACATGGTAGCCTGCAATTCCCAGTGCCCGGTCGGTCGAAAGCGCCAGCAATGTCCAGTGCTACCACACAGCTGACTTTGGATTCATCCAGTGACTGGTGCCACTTAGTGGAGAGGTTTAACAACAGATCAGCAGCAGAGTAACCTTTCCTGAAGCCATATTGACGATCACAAAGTAGTGAGTGGTAGTCAAAAAACTCTGTCATTTGTCTTGAGATTATTGTCTCAAGGATCTTACCAGTGATTGACAGGAGTGACACTGGTCTGTAGTTGCTGATTTCTGCTCTGCTCTTCTTTTTGTGAACAGGGACTACATTTGCCTCTTTCCATAGAGAGGGCCATTTACACTGTACTAGGCAGTGCTGAAAGATGCCAGTTAGAGGTGCTGCTAGCTGGTCTGCACATCTTCTCAACACTCTTGGGCTCAACTTGTCTGGGCCCACAGCCTTTTCTTGGTCAAGCGATTTAAGAAGGAAATGCACCTCCTCCTGCCTTATTGTCACCACTGACAGTTTTGACACAGTGCTTGCAGCTAGCCAAGGAGGGTTCCTTGCTGGATCAGGAACTTGCATTTTGGTAGCAAAGTGTTCAGCAAAGAGGTCCGCCTTCTCTTGACTACTAGTAGAGGTGGTCCCATCCTGTCGATTTAGAGGTGGAATGAGTTCATCAGGCAGATAACCTTGTCTGTCCTTGACCAGAGACCACCAGGTTTTGGAGCCTACCCTACCTGATGCTAGCTTTCTTTTAGTGTCCACCTCCCATTTAGCAATGGCCCACTTTTGAACGTCACCCATATGCCTACAGGCTTGCATGTGCAAGTTCCTGTTATAGGTGGTAGGATGTCTCTTATACCTACGCCATGCTTTGTACTTAGCAGTAGCAGCCTCTCTACAACGAAAGCCAAACCAAGGCTGATCTGTAGGCTTCGTCACATAATTGCCGGTGAGGAATGTGTTCTTGTTGTAGATTAAGGATGTGTCCAGTGAAGGCTTTCACTTGGTTGTCAACATCCCCTTGGAGAAGAGCATTCCAATCGGTGGTGGCGAGCTCAGAGCAAAGGGCTGGCCAATTACCTCTTTCCCATAGCCAGGTTGTGCGTGTGGACTCCTCACCTCGTTCTGTTGGGATCTTAAGTGTCGTAAAAACAGCCTTGTGGTCAGACGATCCAACGTAGCCGAGGGGTTGACAAGTGACTATGCCTTCTGCCAGATCACTCACTACTGGGTCAAGGGAGGAGCCAGAGATATGAGTAGGGAAATCAACAAAGTTTCTCATGTCAAACACTGCAAGAAGGTCATCAAAGTCCCTCTGTATAAGGTGCTGGTTGAGGTCACCAACAATTATAATATGTTGACAGTTGTGTTGTAGCAGAAGGGAGTCAATATTTTCCATTAGGAAGTTGATGGGTTCTGCATGTTGCCACTGAGATCTGTACATTGCACATGCTAGTACAGAGGTACTAGTGTTTATACAGAGCTTGAGAACATCATTTCAAGATGTGTAGGGGTGGCAACATCAATGTGCTGGGCATGAACACTTTTAGAGAAGCACACAGCGACACCTCCTCCTTGCCCTTGCCTGTCTCTTCTCATCCATGAGGTGTAGCCAGCAATTCTTGCAAAATTTTCTGGAGTCCTGTCATCCAAAAATGTTTCAACAACAGCTATCATGTCGGGACGTCGAGTGTTCACAAAACTATGTGTGAGCTCTCCAACATTAGTAATGAAACCTCTAATGTTGGCCGACAGGATGCTGATAGACTGGCTCCTCATGATGAAGTGGTCAGCTTGAGGTGGTGGATGTGTAGGGAATGTAAGGTGCCTGCCCTTGAGAGAAGTAGGGTACTGAGGCAGCTGCAGGGACGTAGGTCTGTGGTCTTGTATAAGGCACAATACCACCTGCTGGGCTGGGATAGGAGTAGCTAAGTGGGTGACGTGTGAGAGTGTTCACCAATTCAGAGATCCTGCTGGTTTGTTCTGAGAACAGGTCTCTAAACAGGTGGCCCTGTCTGTCAAGTTCCTTTTTCTTCCGACACTGGTCCTCCTGATGTCCTTTCTTGTAGCAGTAATTACACCTGGTATCTCGCAGGCAGTTGTTGGCAGTATGCCCCTTCCGGTGACAGCGAGAGCACAGCCTAGGTGCCTGGGAGGGTGGACTAGGATTTGTTGCACCTTCTGTGTTTTGCAGATTTGTCCTCAGATTCTGCCGCTGGAACTGTGTTAGTGGAGGGTGAGACGGCTGTAGATGTCTTCCTCCTCCACGTTCTCTTCCACGTCCTCTGCCCCGTCCTCTACCAGTTCTGACAGATGTGTCCCTGCTGTTCGAACTTTGGCGCAGTAGGTGATCAGGTGCAGTGATAGTTCCCTGATCATTAACTGCACCAATCTCTGGTGGAGAAACTCCTGGCTCAGAACTTGCTGATGAAGCACTGCTACCAGATTCTGGAATAGTGTCGGCAGGTGTGCTGACAGGTGTAGGATCAGAGATGGTATGTGCACTGTCAAGTGGACTGGCAGTGGCTGAAGCAGAGATGTCAGGTGTAGGAGAATTAACAGATCCAAGGCTTCCCTCATTGCTGGGAAGAGGATTTGTTCCCTCTGTGGTGGTCAGAGGAATTGTGTTAGAATTCCCAAAGGTAGTGTTTTGAACTCTGTCAGTCTGTGGGACCTTAGCGATGACAGAATTCCACCAGTTGTTTACCCCTGAGTTAAGCTCAGTGTGGGACTTCCAGTCTTTGTCAATAGTGTCACCATCAGCTGAGCAGCTTACGTCACTTGATGCAGGCTTGCACTGGCCTTCTACAATAGCTTGTAGGTTATCTAATGATTTGAGGAGCTCATGAAGTGCTTCCCTGTGATGGATTATCTTAGCTGCAACTTTACAACACAGCCCAAGAGGGCAGTCTTGATCTTTGGACAGGAGTCCCTGAGGTAGGACTTCTGAACCTTCCTCCTGTAGCTCCAGGCTTGTATCCACATATACCACAGGATTATGGATATCCTTCAATTTTCTGAAATTTTCAACCTGGCTGCAACAAAATTCTTCTTCTGGAATGCAATCTGTGTGGCAGTAGTTGGAACAAGTAGGTTCCTTACATCTAATAAGAATTTTGTCCCTTGTGGTATACCCACAAACACTGCAGTAACTACTGGGACAATAACCAGATAGCGTAGATATTCTTGCTATTTTGCGGTGTGAAGTCATCCCAGAGGAGGCTTGTAGGTTTGCAATGAAGTTCACAGGAGAGAGAGGGTGGGTGGTGGAATCGTGGGTGGGGTGGTGTATCGTGGGTGGGGGTGTTTATAGCCGGGTGGGTAGTGAGGGCGGCAGTGGGCCGACGAGCTGGAAGTGTTGCCTTCTCACTATCACTTAATAAACACTGTTTATGCTATCCACTTTTGCACTAAAGGAAGATGTTACACAAATCACTATGTTGCATTGTACCAGTCACGTTGTTATAAAGCACCAGATGCTAGTACATAGCACAAAACACATAATATTAGATAATATTAGATGCTCACTCTGAAGGCAATAGTGACGTCACTCCTAAGGCCTGCCGCTGTCCCCTCACTCACACCATGTCTTCACCATGTCTCTCTCTCTCTCTCTCTCTCTCTCTCTTTTCCATATTCTCTTGCATTACAAATTCACTTACATGCTTGGGTCCAAGGTGTCAGGACTCAAGATCCAAATCCCAGGTCCTAGAATTTTGGTCTAAAAAAGCGAGTTACAGTTCCTTGATCTCAGGTCTCAGTGTTACCAAATGCAAAGAATTAAACAAAATTTCTGTGTTTGTGAACGTGATCTCAGCGTTGTGCTCGAAGTGGATACAAATCCCACTGTCCATAATGTTGAATTAAGATCGCAGGTGCAGAAAAAGAATTTATTGTGATAACGTTTCGTTCTTTAAAGGTTTTTTATCAAATCAGTGCAATGGATGGAGGGCCAGAGAGCTGAAAACTTCCCTGGCTTTAACACATGTTTGGTGAACTCCACGAGTTAACCTTTACGGTTATTCACAAGTATCGGTCACCCACCTCACTTACGGTTCTCACTCCGCCTATATATTGCTCAGGCGGTTTGATCTGCAAGTGAGAGATTGTCAATGTCAAGTTTCCTTCATGCGTTTGTGTCCTTGCTTTGCAAAGAATTTCATAATTCTTATGCCCGAAGTACGATTAACTAAGGAGAAAAAGTGAAACTGGAAAGGAATGTGATACGTGGATATAGTGTTTACATTAAACAAAGTGGTCAACAAAAGTCGTAATACCTTGGCTGGAATAATTCACAATTAATCTAAACACAGTAGAGAGAACTCTTTGTGTATTATCTCTGCTTGACAAAGATTCAAAACAAACCGAAACGTCGAATGAAGTTTCCTCTTCAAAGCAGAAGTTCGTAGTGAAACTTGTATAAAGAAAAGTATCAGTCTCTTGTATTAAAACCATACCCCCGGCCGGGATTGAACCCGCGGTCATAGAGTCTCAAAACTCCAGCCCGTCGCGTTAGCCAGTCAGTCTCTTGTATTTATAGATTTAAAAAGTCATATGACAGGGTGTAGAGGGAGACAGTGTTGCCAGTGTATTGTTAACGTTGTGTAACACCAGAAAGATATAAACAACTATAACAGTAACACCAGACAAACACACAAACACACTGCTACAAAGAGTAAAAGAAGGTATACATAACATACATATATATACTTAGTATTATGCAGAAAATCCCACAGCAAGAAATAATTAAATATGAAACATTAATAGTAGAATCAAATTTACAATGAGTGTCGTCTCCATGGTAGTCTGGCTAGACGAGTACTTCTTGTCTGGCTGCTCTATGTTTCCAGTGAGTCTAGGAAGTTGTAATTATAGGGCACAAATTTTTGTGTGTCCTCCCCTATAATTATATCTTTTTGTATATACTGATATAAAATCATATACAGACAGTGCTTCGTGGATTGGCTGCTCTTGAAAAGTTAAATTCCTCTCTTGAGGAAATATTGTGTTTGGGGTTCACAACTCTCAACGTCCACCTCAGAACTTCCTTTCTTCGTTTACTGAAACATTGTTATAGCCGAGAGTGTGATGGACTGTACAGTATATTAAAGTATTTTAAAAAAAATGATGATAATTAGAAAATTATATACATATATTTTTTATTTATTTATTCATTAAAACATCAGTTATTCACGTCTAGTATCAGAGTTAACTTTATCATCAAACATTGTACAAAATCATAGAAGATCAGTTATAAAGAATCTGTTCTTAACATATGCTAAAGATTATATTATTATAAGTTTTAAGGAAAGATAAAAAAATATAAACTACCAAAAAAGTAAGAGAATTACTTTGTTTCTACTTTTCTATATTTTTCTTGATTTTTCAGAGACTGAAAGAAAGCAGGACTCGCCTGTCTGTATTTCACAGGTCTCCTGCGTTCCAATACTCTACCTGGAAACCTGGAAACTGACGCCAGGTCTTCCATGTGTAAAGAAAGTCACAGTCTTAACGGAGGCTTTTCCATTCCTCTATGTCTTGTTTTGAGAACTAATTGTCTAATTTATAAGGACCGGAGATTATGATAGCTAAATATTCACTGTTCTCCTGCATGATATTATGGAAAATATTGTTTTCTTTAGGAGTCGCTGGAGTTGTTTTATAATAGTTTTTTTGCTTGACTTAGTACAAACCTTCTTGGATGTAGTAGTCAGGATGCTCAGCTTCTCTGACCTGTTGGTTTATACTGGAAACTTCTTGTTTTACACAGCTTGGCCAGCAAATCCCTGAATATCTTAGGAGTAGACTAGACACTGTTGTTTTCTTAACTTATTTAGAGTGATTGCTGAAATAATTGTCACAAATTGATGTGCTTGATGGCTGTCTATAAACAGTGAGCTGGTTCTTATTTTCTTGCTAGAGCTTCTTGACTATCCGACTGATATTCGTTGCTCTTCCTCAAGAATGTTTGCCTTGTGCTATTTTGCTTGTTCTTTCTGTGTTACCATTTTCCGGTGTATGTTTTCTTCCATAACTCTTCCTGTTTTACCAAATTCATAAACTAATAAACAGAAGTGATTTTTTTTGTCTGTAACTTTCAGGTTACAGCACAACTTAGTAAGCAGAGACCAGCAGGTCTGACTTATATCACGTTGTAAGTGTTTTGATTTCGCGTTTCATTTTATCTTTTTGTAATTAACTTGAGCAATAATATCAAACTGAGAAAACAGATAATATCACTATATTCATATTAATTTGAAAGGCATGAATATTTTTCATAATATTTTTTTATTAACACATCGGTTGTCTCCCACCAAGGCAGGGTGGCCCGAAAATGAAAAACTTTCATCATTCACTCCATCACTGTCTTGCCAGAGGAGCGCTTGCATTACAGTTATAAAACTGCAACATTAACACCCTTCCTTCAGAGTGTACGCACTGTAATCCTCACCTCCAGGAGTCAAGTCCGGTCTGCCAGTTTCCCTGAATCCCTTCATAAATGTTACTTTGCTCACACTCCAACAGAATGTCAAGTCGTAAAAACCACTTGTCTCCATTCGCTTCTATGTAACACACTCACGCATGCTGGCTGGAAGTCTAAGTCCCTTGCTGCCAAAACGTCCATTACCCTCCCTTCAACCCTTCCAAGACCGACTCCTACCCCGCCTTCCCTCCACTACAGAGTTATACATTTGGCACCCCAAACTTACCTATCACACCTCTAAATGTTTCTCCCACTGTAGCATTTAGGTCCCCTACCACAATTACTCTCTCACTTGGTTCAAAAGTTCCTACACACTCGCTTAACATCTTCCAAAATCTCTCTCCTCTACACTCCTCTCTTCCCCAGGTGCATACACACTTATTATGACCCACTTTTCGCATCCGACATTTATTTTAATCCACATTATCCTTGAATTTAAGCATTTATATTCCTATTTCTCCTACCAGAACTGATCGATGTTGCATTATATATCAATATTAAAGGACACAAATTTTCCACCTAAACTACTTTGTACATTAGATGATATTCATTAATGGAAGTTTATCTGAGATATTAACAAGACGTGTCCGCCAGGAGACGTGTCGGCCAGCAGACGTGTCGGCCAGGAGACGTGTCGGCCACGAGACATGTCGACCAGGAGACGTGTCGGCCAGGAGACGTGTTGGCCAGAAGACGTGTTGGCCAGGAGACGTGTCAGCCAGGAGACGTGTTGGCCAGGAGACGTGTCGGCCAGGAGACGTGTCGGCCAGGAGACGTGTCGGCCAGGAGACGTGTTGGCCAGAAGACGTGTTGGCCAGGAAACGTGTCAGCCAGGAGACGTGTCGCCAGGAGACGTGTCGGCCAGGAGACGTGTTGGCCAGGAGACGTGTCGGCCAGGAGACGTGTCGGCCAGGAGACGTGTCGGCCAGGAGACGTGTTGGATAGAAGAAGTGTTGGCCAGGAGACGTGTCAGCCAGGAGACGAGTCGACCAAAAGACGTGTCGACCAGGAGACGTGTTGGCCAGGAGACGTGTCGGCCAGGAGACGTGTCGGCCAGGAGACGTGTCGGCCAGTAGACGTGTTAACCAGGAAACGTGTTGGCCAGGAGACGTGTCGCCAGGAGACGTGTCGGCCAGGAGACGTGTCGGCCAGGAGACGTGTCGGCCAGGAGACGTGTCGGCCAGAAGATGTGTCGGCCAGGAGACGTGTCGACCAGGAGACGTGTCGGCCAGGAGACGTGTCGGCCAGGAGACGTGTTGGCCAGGAGACGTGTGGGGCAAGAGACGTGTCGGCCAGGAGACGTGTCGGCCAGGAGACGTGTCGGCCAGCAGACGTGTTGACCAGGAGACGTGATGGCCAGGAGACGTATCGGGCAGCAGACGTGTCAGCCAGGAGACGTGTTGGCCAGGAGACGTGTCAGCCAGGAGACGTGTTGGCCAGGAGTCGTGTCGGCCAAGAGACGTGTTGGCCAGGAGACGTGTCAGCCAGGAGACGTGTCGGCCAGGAGACGTGTCGGCCAGGAGACGTGTCGGCCAGGAGACGTGTCGGCCAGGAGACGTGTTGGCCAGGAGACGTGTTGGCCAGGAGATGTGTTGGCCAGGAGGCGTGTTGGGCCGGAGACGTGCTGGCCAGGAGACGTGTCGGCCAGGAGACGTGTTGGACAGGAGACGTGTCGGTCAGGAGACGTGTCGGCCAGGAGACGTGTCGGCCAGGAGACGTGCTGGCCAGGAGACGTGTCGGCTAGGAGACGTGTTGGCCAGGAGACTTGTCGGCCAGGAGACGTGTCGGCCATGAGACGTGTCGGCCAGAAGACGTGTCGGCCAGGAGACGTATCGGCCAGGAGACTTGTCAGCCAAGAGACGTGTTGGCCAGGAGACGTGTCGGCCAGGAGACGTGTCGGCCAGGACGCGTATCAGCCAGGAGACGTGTGGGCCAGGAGACGTGTCGGCCAGGAGACATGTTGGCCAGGACACATGCCGGCCAGAAGATATGTCGGCCAGGAGACGTGTCGGCCAAGAGACGTGTTGGCCAGGAGATGAGCTGGCCAGGAGACGTGTTGGCCAGGAGACGTGTTGGCCAGGAGATGTGTTGGCCAGGAGACGTGTTGGCCAGGAGACGTGTTGGCCAGGAGACGTGTCGGCCAGGAGACGTGTCGGACAGGAGACGTGTCGACCAGGAGACGTGTCGGCCAGGAGACGTGTTGGCCATGAGACGTGTCAGTCAGGAGACGTGTTGGCCAGGAGACTTGTCGGCCAGGAGACGTGTTAGCCAGGAGACGTGTTGGCCAGGAGACGTGTCGGCCAGGAGACGTGTCGGCCAGGAGACGTATCAGCCAGGAGACGTGTGGGCCAGGAGACGTGTCGGCCAGGAGACGTGTTGGCCAGGAGACGTGTCGGCCAGGAGACGTGTCGGCCAGGAGACGTGTCGGCCAAGAGACGTGTTGGCCAGGAGACGAGCTGGCCAGGAGACGTGTTGGCCAGGAGACGTGTCGGCCAGGAGACGTATCGGCCAGGAGACGTGTCAGGCAGGAGACGTGTTGGCCAGGAGATGTGTCGGCCAGGAGACTTATCGGCCAGGAGACGTGTCGGCCAGGAGACTTGTCGGCCAGGAGACGTGTCGGCCAAGAGACGTGTCGACCAGGAGACGTCTCGGCCAGGAGACGTGTCAGCCAGGAGACGTGTTGGCCAGGAGACGTGTTGGCCAGGAGATGTGTAGGCCAGGAGACGTGTTGGCCCGGAGACGTGTTGGCCAGGAGACGTGTCGGCCAGGAGACGTGTTGGCCAGGAGACGTGTCGGTCAGGAGACGTGTCGGCCAGGAGACGTGTCGCACAGGAGACGTGTCGATCAGGAGACGTGTTTGCCAGGAGACGTGTCGGCCAGGAGACGTGTCGACCAGGAGACGTGTCGGCCAGGAGACGTGCTGGCCAGGAGACGTGTCGGCCAGAAGACGTGTCGGCCAGGAGACGTGTTGGCCAGGAGACATGTCGGCCAAGAGACATGTCGGCCAGGAGACGTGTCGGCCAAGAGACGTGTTGGCCAGGAGACGAGCTGGCCAGGAGACGTGTTGGCCAGGAGACGTGTCAGCCAGGAGACGTGTTGGCCAGGAGACGTGTTGGCCAGGAGACGTGTCAGCCAGGAGACGTCTTGGCCAGGAGACGTCTTGGCCAGGAGACGTCTTGGCCAGGAGACGTCTTGACCAGGAGACGTGTTGGCCAGGAGACGTGTTGGCCAGGAGACGTTCCGGCCAGGAGACGTGTTGGCCAGGAAACGTGCTGGCTAGGAGACGTTTCGGCCAGAAGACGTGCTGGCCAGGAGACGTGTCGGCCAGAAGACGGGTCGGCCAGAAGTCGTATCAGCCAGATGTGTCGGCCAGGAGACGTGTCGGCCAGGAGACGTGTTGACCAGGAGACGTTCCGGCCAGGAGACGTTCCGGCCAGTAGACGTGTCGGCCAGGAGACGTGTCGGCCAGGAGACGTGTCGACCAGGAGACGTGTTGGCCAGGAGACGTGTCGACCAGGAGACGTGTCGACCAGGATACGTGTCGGCCAGGAGACGTGTCGGCCAGGAGACGTGTTGGCCAGGAAACGTGCTGGCCAGGAGACGTTTCGGCCAGAAGACGTGCCGGCCAGGAGACGTGTCGGTCAGAAGACGGGTCGGCCAGAAGACGTATCAGCCAGGAGACGTGTCGGCCAGGAGACGTGTCGGCCAGGAGACGTGTTGGCGAGGAGACGTGCTGGCCAGGAGACGTGTCGGCCAGAAGACGTGTCGGCCAGAAGACGTATCGGCCAGGAGACGTGTCGGCCAGGAGACGTGTCGGCCAGGAGACGTGTCGGCCATGAGATGTGTTGGCCAGGAGACGTGTTGGCCAGGAGACGTGTCGGCCAGTAGACGTGTCTGCCAGGAGACCTGTCGGCCAGGAGACGTGTTGGCCAGGAGACGTGTCAGCCAGGAGACGTGTCGGCCAGGAGACGTGTTGGCCATGAGACGTGTCGGCCAGGAGACGTGTCGGCCAGGAGACGTGTTGGCCATGAGACGTGTCGGCCAGGAGACGTGTCGGCCAGGAGACGTGTTGGCCATGAGACGTGTCGGCCAGGAGACGTGTCGGCCAGGAGACGTGTCGGTCAGGAGACGTGTCGGCCAGGAGACGTGTCGGCCAGGAGACGTGTCGGCCAGGAGACGTGTCGGCCAGGAGACGTGTCGGCCAGGAGACGTGTCGGTCAGGAGACGTGTGAAGAGTTTTTGTTTGATGTTTGTAATGGTCAATGATTTTTGTGTCACTAAAGATTTATCTCATTTTGAAGATCTTTTAAATACTGTAACATGTATTTATTGAAAAGGTCATAATTTTGCTTTTGAATCTGTTAAAGATTGTTACCATAATGACTAACACAGTTGGGAAGTAATTCTTAATACTGAAGCATTTATTGAATGTATAACATATAATGACTTTCTCTGTTGGAAGAATATCTCTGAAACTACCGTAACTACTGAACTATAGTGACTTGAGTCCTGCTGGAAGGAAACCTATAAAACTGCCATGGTTACTGAACCATAGTGACTTCAACCTTGTTTACAGGAAACGTGAAGACTGTTGCAGCTACTGAAGCATTGTACAGAAGTTACGTCTACATAATAGGTTGTAGCATTTCACTGTATTTTTTTTGCTTGTAAACAGACAAGAATAGCTAAAATAATTAAGTGTAACTTTGGTACCAGCCTGTGCTAGTGAAACAGATCAAAGCCGTTCACTGTGTTAGACAGAATTGTAAAATATATTTATGAAAAACACTGAACAATTTAAAAATTAAAGGAAATGCGTTTCGCAAAGAACAAGACTTCTAGTACTAGGGTTTCAAATGTGTATTAGAGAAAGAAATCATTGAAAAAAAAATCAGTACTGGAGGCAGTAACAATGAGAGGAACTAGCCAGGTTGCAGGAATGGCTACCGAAATTGTTTTGGTTGTGAGAACGAGACTATCATGATGGTCGACTTTATTACCTGAGAGTTACTGATTATTGATGTGTATTGTGGATAGGTTTATTTGGATAAATATCTTGAATTTGAGAGAAGTACAGATAAGAGAAATGGATTCTGAAAGATGTTAAGTGAATGTGTTGGTAATGTTGAGTGATGCAAGAGACATGAATGTTAGTGTGGGAGACACTGTTGTGTAAGACGCAGTGGAAAAGTTTGAAGTGTTTGATGTATATAACAGAGTAGAACCTTTAGCTTACCTTAAGGATACAGCCAGCATATCAACATACAAGAACGGTAAAGACATACACAAAATCGGTACAGCACAATGCAATAACAATACACTGGAAAAGAACATCTGAGTACAGTTCATGATAAAAGTGACTTTCACCACAGTTTGTCACCATCACCAGACCATTTACAACCAAGAACACTACACTGACTTACACTGCTCCTTTTTCTTAGTATTTGACTGACACTACTACTACTACTACTACTACTACTACTACTACTACTACTACTACTACTACCACCTCCACTTCTACCTTTATTGCTTCCGTCATTGTCTGCTGGCCTATATATACTCCCTCCTCTCTTTTCTGTTAGTGTGACTTTGTAAATGGTCCAAGTCAGACCGAAACGTCTCGTAAGCTCTTCTCTTCTACGTGCAGGTTTTTTGTGTATTACAATACGTACACTAACACAAAAGGCAAGTACAGTAACATGTAAGAACAGCACAGTAACATAAAACAGTACAATAACATAAGAACATAAGAACATAAGAACGAAGGAACACTGCAGAAGGCCTACTGGCCCATGCGAGGCAGGTCAAAGTCTCCTACCGGCTTAAGCCAATGCACCCAACCTAGTCAGGTCAGGTCACATTGACTTAAGGGAGGAACACGGCAACCGACCTGGTAGCACAAGCTATCAGGTCTAACTCACACCCACCCACATCTACTCATGTATTTATCCAACCTATTTTTAAAGCTACACAACGTTCTGGCCTCTATAACGGTACTTGGGAGTTTGTTCCACTCATCCACAACTCTATTACCAAACCAGTACTTTCCTATATCCTTCCTGAATCTGAATTTTTCCAACTTAAAACCATTGCTGCGAGTCCTGTCTAGGCTAGATATTTTCAGCACACTATTTACATCCCCTTTATTTATTCCTGTCTTCCACTTATACACCTCAATCATATCCCCCCTAATTCTACGTCTTTCTAGAGAGTGCAGTTTCAGGGCCCTTAGTCTATCCTCATAGGGAAGGTTTCTGATACATGGGATCATCTTTGTCATCCTCCTTTGTACATTTTCCAGAGAATTTATATCCATTCTGTAATACGGTGACCAAAACTGTGCAACATAATCTAAATGAGGCCTAACCAAGGATGTATAGAGTTGAAGAACAACCTGAGGACTCCTATTATTTATGCTTCTTGATATGAAGCCAAGGATTCTATTAGCTTTATTGCGAACACTTATGCACTGTTGTCTTGGTTTCAGATTACTGCTAACCAGAACTCCTAAATCTTTTTCGCAATCCGTAATATTAAGATCTACATTATTTAGTTTATATGTGGCATGGTTATTGTCCTGTCCAACATTTAGAACTTTGCATTTGTCTATATTAAACTGCATCTGCCACTTCTCCGACCACTGCATCAGTCTATTCAAATCTTCCTGGAGTGCTCGAATGTCCTCGTCAGAATGAATTCGACGGCCTATTTTGGTGTCATCGGCAAACTTGCCGATGTCGCTCTTTATGCCCTCATCTATGTCGTTTATGTAGATTGTGAACAGCAGGGGGCCCAACACTGACCCCTGTGGAACACCGCTCGTGACGCTTCCCCACTCTGATTTCTCCCCATTTATGCAAACTCTCTGCTGCCTATTTGTCAACCATGCCTCTATCCAGGAAAAAATTTCTCCTCCTATTCCATGTGCTTTAATTTTCCTCAATAGTCTCTGATGTGGGACCCTGTCAAAAGCCTTACTGAAGTCCATATACACAATATCATATTCATTACCATGATCTACCTCCTCAAATACCTTAGTGAAAAAAGTTAATAAATTCGTAAGGCAGGAACGCCCCTTTGTAAAACCATGCTGAGATTCGTTGATTAATTTATGCTTTTCAAGGTGGCTACGAACTGCCTCGGCAATTATTGATTCCATAAATTTTCCCACTATGGAGGTTAGGCTTATTGGTCTATAGTTCGAAGCTAAGGACCTGTCACCTGTTTTGAAAATAGGTATCACATTTGCCATTTTCCACTTATCTGGCACCATGCCAGTTTGTAGTGATATGTTGAAAAGATTAGCCAAAGGTGTGCTAAGCTCCTCTTTACATTCCTTTAGAACCCTTGCATACAGTTCATCAGGGCCTGGGGATTTGTTAGGTTTTAATTTATCTATTTGCCTAAGGACCATGTCACTTGTGACCCTAATAGTGCACAGTTTATTATCGTCCTGTTCTACATAATTTATCATTACTGGAATATCGCTGGTATCCTCCTGTGTAAAAACTGAGAGGAAGTATGTGTTAAAAATTCTACACATTTCCTTATCACTGTCAGTGAGCTGACCCGAGGAACTTTTGAGTGGGCCTATCTTGTCCCTGATCTTACTTCTGTATACCTGAAAGAATCCTTTTGGGTTAGTCTGCGATTCTCTTGCAACTTTAACCTCATAATCTCTTTTTGCTTTTCTAATTCCCTTTTTTATTTCTCTCTTTAACTGAATATATCGATTTCTTAATTGCCCCTCTCCTCTTTTGATTTGCCTATATATGCCTCTCTTTTGACCAATCAGATATTTTAATCTATTGTTCATCCATTTAGGATCATTTTTGTTTGATCTGATTTCCCTATTTGGAACATAATTTGACTGAGCAGCTAGAACTATGCCCTGGAAAGCATCATATCGGCAACCATCACCACCTACCTGACCCTTAGTCAGGTCATTCCAGTTCAGCCCACCTAAGTAATTTTTCAGTCCTATGAAATCAGCCAAGCGAAAGTCAGGGACGGAGACTTGATTGCCATTATTAGGGGAATTCCATGATATGTTAAAACTGAGTGATTTGTGATCACTCTCCCCAAGCTCATCATTAACCTCAAGATTATTAATTAGTGTTTCCCTACTGGCAAGAACCAAGTCAAGGAGGTTATTTCCCCTAGTTGGCTCTGTCACAAACTGTTTTAAAAAACAATCCTGGATCGTATCAAGAAAGTCACCCGACTCTAAATTTCCTGTCAAATTGCTCCAGTCAATCTGTCTATAGTTGAAATCTCCCATTAGCACAACATTTTCGTGTGTAGATGCCTTACGAATTTCGTCCCATAGAAGTTTACTGCACTCCCTATCAAGATTTGGGGCCCTGTAAATCACACCCAAAATTAGTTTTTCTCGGCCCTCGAGAAGCTGTAACCAAACAGATTCAGTGGCTGACGCTTCTAATTTAATATCTTGTCTAACACAACAATTTAAATTGTCTCTGACATACATCGCTACTCCACCACCTTTCCTGTTGACCCTGTCAGTGTGGAATAATTTATAGCCTTGTATGTGACATTCAGAGGGCATCTCTCTATCTTTCAGATTGAGCCAGGTCTCTGTTATAGCAATAATATCTATGTTTCCTGCACTTGCAATTAATCTTAGCTCATCTATCTTATTTCTAACACTCCTGCTATTAGTATAGTAAACCTTAAGGGAGCTAGTCCCTTGCTGCCCTCTGCTGTCCCCCTTTGTTTGCTGACCTGTTCTATTGTCTTTATTTATAACTTCATGCTGAATGCCTTTTATACATTTACTGTTTCCAACCCTAGTGTTGCAACCTGCTTGTTTCCCACACACACCCATACCTCTATCTTCCATCAGTTTAAAATCATAGGCATTTCACCAATGGCCTTCTCAATCGAGTCTGCAAGTGCTACCACCCCTGCCCCAGAGAGATGTACCCCATCCCTTGCATACATATCATGTTTGCCATAAAAGTTGTTCCAGTTGTCAATGAATGGGATTGCAAGTTCCTTGCAGTATCTGTCTAGCCAGCAATTTACACCAATTGCCCTAGACAACCATTCATTTCCTACTCCCCTTCTAGGCAAGATGCTACATATGATTGGGATCCCTCCCTTAGACTTAATGAAATCTATAGCTGACCTGTACTTATCTAGCAGCTCTTTTCTCCTACCCTTCCCAATATCATTTCCACCAGCACTGAGACAGATAATGGGCTTGTTCCCATTACCTGACATGATATTATCCAGCCTGTTGACAATGTCCCCAACACCAGCTCCAGGGAAGCACACTCTATCTCTCATCTTCTTATTCCTATTACAAAAAGCACGGTCAACATATCTTACCTGAGAGTCACCAACCACAAGAATGCGCTTACCTTCATTAGCAGGGGCAGTAGTACCCTTACCTTCACTGGCCACTGAAGTACATTCATCCTGGAGAACAGAGAAGCGATTTCCTACCTTCAGATCTTCACTCTTAACTTTCCTTACTCTGATGCGCCTCCCATTACTGTGAACAACTCGCCACTTGTAGCAGGTGCTGGACTGCACCTCACTGCTGGTAGCCGTTGCTACCTCCCCACCTACAGCCTCCTCACAGTGAGAGACAGACTGCACCTCACTGCTAGAAGCCTCATTCCCCACATCTCCAACCACCTCACACTCTCTCCCAGGCCCATTGAGGTGGACCTTCAGCCTCCTAATCTCCTCCTGGAGAAGCAAGACCTCCTCCTTCAACTCTCCAACCTCAGATTTTAAAACACTGCAGAAGCAAGCCATGCTTTGTAACCGTCCACGCTAATCCCCAAAGCAGCTCAGGGTCTGTGACCTCACGTGACGACTGACCACTGAACACTGTCCACACAGTACAGTAACGCATTAAACAGTATAGAGAAACATGAAATAGTGTAGTAACATATAAAACAGTATAGCAACACATAAAACAGTACAATATCACATAAAACAGTATGGTGACAAATAAACCAATAAAGTGACATAAAACGGTAAATTGAGAGATAAAACAGGATAGTGACACATAAAACATTAAGATAAGATAAGATTTTTAACCCCGGAGGGTTAGCCACCCAGGATAACCCAAGAAAGTCAGTGCGTCATCGAGGACTGTCTAACTTATTTCCATTGGGGTCCTTAATCTTGTCCCCCAGGATGCGACCCACACCAGTCGACTAACACCCAGGTACCTATTTGCTGCTAGGTGAACAGGACAACAGGTGTAAGGAAACGTGTCGAAATGTTTCCACCCGCCGGGAATCGAACCCGGGCCCTCCGTGTGTGAAGCGGGAGCTTTAGCCACCAGGCCACCGGGCCACCACATTATTATTACGATGTTCCATAGTATTTATGACACGAGTCTCGGGGATCTTCAGTATGTAATATACACATGGGAAATCGTAATAAGAAATTATATATACTGATATAATTCAATTGATTGTGCGGATCAATTTTAGTATTACGGAGATAGAAAAAAATCATAAAATATCTCTTTTAATATAACGTATATTATTTTATGGTCTAAAGGTATTTTAATGGTACCTTTTACTTATCAATTAGATGTAAACGTTTTAACAGACTTATAATCATATATTGTTACAATGGCCTTCATCTTGGCTGAATGGATAAATTGGAAAAAGATACAGTCAATTTCCTGAGACGATCTGAGTTTCAAACACTTAGCAACACAGGAGAGCTTCTAGTGGAAGTGTCACAAGTAGTCGCACTTGTGGGACACTAATGAATAATGGTATTCTCCAGGTAGTCTCTTAATCAAAGTAAATGAGCAGGAAAGGAAGACCTCGAGACTGAGAGAAGTGTTGTACTGCCTCCTCTCCTCCACTCACCTCTGACGTAAACTCACGTCAGGCGAGTAGTAACACTCACCTCTGACGTAAACTCACGCCAGGCGAGTAGTAACACTCACCTCTGACGTAAACTTGCGTCAGGCGAGTAGTAACACTCACCTCTGACGAAAACTCACGTCAGGCGAGTAGTAACACTCACCTCTGACGTAAACTCACGCCAGGCGAGTAGTAACACTCACCTCTGACGTAAACTTGAGTCAGGCGAGTAGTAACCAGAGGTGAGGTCATAAATGCTTGTTATCACTGGTAAATGATGCATCAGAGCAAAATACATATATATTCATAAAATGAAAAATGAGAAAAATGAAAATGAATATGTAACATTATAAAGCTGATTTTCGTCGTTGTAGCTAATAACGACGATAATCGAAATGTAATATTAGATAAATGAACAAAATTGTAAGACATATTTAGAGAAACCCTAAGTCAGCGTAACAATTGTAGTAACACATAAAACAGTCATTGAGATATAAAACAGCATAATAACACATAAAACACATATATAACATAAAACATTACGACAGCACAGAATTACAGTATAAATAAATAAAAATAACAATGGTGCAACATACAAGACCAGTACAGTACAATAACACAGAAGACCAGTACAGTACAATAACACAGAAGACCAGTACAGTACAATAACACACAAGACCAGTACAGTACAATAACACAGAAGACCAGTACAGTACAATAACACAGAAGACCAGTACAGTACAATAACACACAAGACCAGTACAGTACAATAACACAGAAGACCAGTACAGTACAATAACACAGAAGACCAGTACAGTACAATAACACAGAAGACCAGTACAGTACAATAACACAGAAGACCAGTACAGTACAATAACAGAGAAGACCAGTACAGTACAATAACACAGAAGACCAGTACAGTACAATAACAGAGAAGACCAGTACAGTACAATAACACAGAAGACCAGTACAGTACAATAACAGAGAAGACCAGTACAGTACAATAACACAGAAGACCAGTACAGTACAATAACAGAGAAGACCAGTACAGTACAATAACAGAGAAGACCAGTACAGTAACAGAGAAGACCAGTACAGTAACACAGAAGACCAGTACAGTAACACAGAAGACCAGTACAGTACAATAACACAGAAGACCAGTACAGTACAATAACACAGAAGACCAGTACAGTACAATAACACACAAGACCAGTACAGTACAATAACACAGAAGACCTGTGCAGTACAATAACACAGAAGACCAGTACAGTACAATAACACAGAAGACCAGTACAGTGCAATAACACAGAAGACCAGTGCAGTACAATAACACAGAAGACCAGTGCAGTACAATAACACAGAAGACCAGTACAGTACAATAACACAGAAGACCAGTACAGTAAAATAACACAGAAGACCAGTACAGTAAAATAACACAGAAGACCAGTACAGTACAATAACACAGAATACCAGTACAGTACAATAACACAGAAGACCAGTACAGTGCAATAACACAGAAGACCAGTGCAGTACAATAACACAGAAGACCAGTGCAGTACAATAACACAGAAGACCAGTACAGTACAATAACACAGAAGACCAGTACAGTGCAATAACACAGAAGACCAGTGCAGTACAATAACACAGAAGACCAGTGCAGTACAATAACACAGAAGACCAGTACAGTACAATAACACAGAAGACCAGTACAGTAAAATAACACAGAAGACCAGTACAGTAAAATAACACAGAAGACCAGTACAGTACAATAACACAGAAGACCAGTACAGTACAATAACACAGAAGACCAGTACAGTACAATAACACAGAAGACCAGTACAGTAAAATAACACAGAAGACCAGTACAGTACAATAACACAGAAGACCAGTACAGTACAATAACACAGAAGACCAGTACAGTACAATAACACAGAAGACCAGTACAGTAAAATAACACAGAAGACCAGTACAGTACAATAACACAGAAGACCAGTACAGTACAATAACACACAAGACCAGTACAGTACAATAACACAGAAGACCAGTACAGTACAATAACACAGAAGACCAGTACAGTAATATAACACAGAAGACCAGTACAGTACAATAACACAGAAGACCAGTACAGTACAATAACACAGAAGACCAGTACAGTAATATAACACAGAAGACCAGTACAGTACAATAACACACAAGACCAGTACAGTACAATAACACACAAGACCAGTACAGCACAATAACACAGAAGACCAGTACAGTACAATAACACAGAAGACTAGTACAGTACAATAACACAGAAGACCAGTACAGTACAATAACACAGAAAACCTCTACAGTACAATAACACAGAAGACCAGTACAGTACAATAACACAGAAAACCTCTACAGTACAATAACACAGAAGACCAGTACAGTACAATAACACAGAAGACCAGTACAGTACAATAACAGAGAAGACCAGTACAGTACAATAACACAGAAGACCAGTACAGTACAATAACAGAGAAGACCAGTACAGTACAATAACACAGAAGACCAGTACAGTACAATAACAGAGAAGACCAGTACAGTACAATAACACAGAAGACCAGTACAGTACAATAACAGAGAAGACCAGTACAGTACAATAACAGAGAAGACCAGTACAGTAACAGAGAAGACCAGTACAGTAACACAGAAGACCAGTACAGTAACACAGAAGACCAGTACAGTACAATAACACAGAAGACCAGTACAGTACAATAACACAGAAGACCAGTACAGTACAATAACACACAAGACCAGTACAGTACAATAACACAGAAGACCTGTGCAGTACAATAACACAGAAGACCAGTACAGTACAATAACACAGAAGACCAGTACAGTGCAATAACACAGAAGACCAGTGCAGTACAATAACACAGAAGACCAGTGCAGTACAATAACACAGAAGACCAGTACAGTACAATAACACAGAAGACCAGTACAGTAAAATAACACAGAAGACCAGTACAGTAAAATAACACAGAAGACCAGTACAGTACAATAACACAGAATACCAGTACAGTACAATAACACAGAAGACCAGTACAGTGCAATAACACAGAAGACCAGTGCAGTACAATAACACAGAAGACCAGTGCAGTACAATAACACAGAAGACCAGTACAGTACAATAACACAGAAGACCAGTACAGTGCAATAACACAGAAGACCAGTGCAGTACAATAACACAGAAGACCAGTGCAGTACAATAACACAGAAGACCAGTACAGTACAATAACACAGAAGACCAGTACAGTAAAATAACACAGAAGACCAGTACAGTAAAATAACACAGAAGACCAGTACAGTACAATAACACAGAAGACCAGTACAGTACAATAACACAGAAGACCAGTACAGTACAATAACACAGAAGACCAGTACAGTAAAATAACACAGAAGACCAGTACAGTACAATAACACAGAAGACCAGTACAGTACAATAACAGAGAAGACCAGTACAGTACAATAACACAGAAGACCAGTACAGTAAAATAACACAGAAGACCAGTACAGTACAATAACACAGAAGACCAGTACAGTACAATAACACACAAGACCAGTACAGTACAATAACACAGAAGACCAGTACAGTACAATAACACAGAAGACCAGTACAGTACAATAACACAGAAGACCAGTACAGTAATATAACACAGAAGACCAGTACAGTACAATAACACAGAAGACCAGTACAGTACAATAACACAGAAGACCAGTACAGTAATATAACACAGAAGACCAGTACAGTACAATAACACACAAGACCAGTACAGTACAATAACACACAAGACCAGTACAGCACAATAACACAGAAGACCAGTACAGTACAATAACACAGAAGACTAGTACAGTACAATAACACAGAAGACCAGTACAGTACAATAACACAGAAAACCTCTACAGTACAATAACACAGAAGACCAGTACAGTACAATAACACAGAAAACCTCTACAGTACAATAACACAGAAGACCAGTACAGTACAATAACACAGAAAACCTCTACAGTACAATAACACAGAAGACCAGTACAGTACAATAACACAGAAGACCAGTACAGTACAATAACACAGAAGACCAGTACGGTACAATAACACAGAAGACCAGTACAGTGCAATAACACAGAAGACCTGTACAGTACAATGACGCAGAAGACCATTACAATACAATAACACAGATGACCAGTACTACACAATAACACAGAAGACCAGAACAGAAACACAGCCTAACAGTATAGAAACACATAAGACCAGTACAGTAACACAAAAGAACAGTACAGTACAGTAGCGCAGAAGAACAGTAACACAAAAAGACAGTACATTAACACAGATTACTGGAGCGACTGAAATTGATCAAGTTGTTTTAATCTAATTCTGGTGAGTCCAATAATGAACAATATGAACAACACTGCTGGTGAATGAACTCCGTCAGGGAGGCTGGATTGGGAATCACACCACCGTGACTACTGTCAGGGAGGCTGGAGTGGGAATAATACCACCGTGACTACTGTCAGGGAGGCTGGAGTGGGAATAACATCACCGTGACTACTGTCAGGGAGGCTGGAGTGGGAATAACACCACCATGATTACTGTCACAGAGGCTGAAGTGAGAATAACACCACGGTGACTACTGTCAAGGAGGTGGAGTGGGAATAACACCATCGTGACTACTGTCAGGGAGGCTGAAGTGCGAATAACACAATATTCACAACAATGATTAATAAATAAAAGAAAAATTATTATTTGCGACCACTGTCAGCCTCAGAGTTATCTCTGAGTTACCAGACCTTGCCACGTGGAGGCCAGTGGTTCGTCTTTAAGTTCCACCCCCCTCCTTGCCTTTCCCAGGTTCATGTGTCCAGGAATTCATCCGTGGGCCCCAGGATGTTTTCCCTTCCTCACTTCCCTAAGGTCAGCATCGCCTGTCTCTCTCCCTTTGCCTTCCAGCCTCAGCCTTCCCCAGGTTCATGTATCCAGGAATCCAACCGTCCGCCTCCGGATGTTTTCCCTTCCACAATTCCCCAAGGTCAGCCTTACCAACCTGTATTCTTGCCATCCCCAGGTTCATGTATCCAGGAATCCATCCGTCTACCGCCAGATGTCTTCCTTTCACCACTTACCCAAGGTCAGCCTCAACTGCTGGTATTCATGCCTTTCCCAGGTTTATGTATCCAGGAATCCATCCGTTCGCTCCCGGATGTCTCCCCTTTCCCACTTACCTAAGGTCAGCCTCAACTACAACCTTCCCCAAGCTCATGTATCCAGGAATCCATCCGTTCGCTCCCGGATGTTTCCCCTTCCCCACTTACCTGAGGTCGGCGGTGCCTTCCCCGGATCAGTGTCTCCAGGAATCCACTTGTGTCACTGAGTGGACTCCCTTCTCCACTTCCCCAGAGTCAGCGGTTGCCACCCCCAGTGAATTTGCTGGGTGGAAATTGGTCTTGTCTATCTGGTCTACGGTAGAGACTGTCCAAGTGGGTGGAATTACTGGAGGGGACACACAGAAAACTGCGACCAGTAATTACATCCACCAAGACAGCCTGGAACCGTAAGTCAGCTGGACGAGACGAAACTCGCACACAGCTCGGCTACCGAGAAGAGGCTAATTAATAAAAATTTTGGAAATCCTTTTATATTACACTATGAATTTATACTAAGTACAAGTTTATTTTTTACTTATTTTGCAGTTTAAAAGTATTTGTGAGAGTTTTAATATAAATTAATTGCCAAGTGTTGAAGACCTTGTCTACCTCCATCAAAACTGTTCACCATTACACTCTTTTCATTTTTATTTATTTATTCGTTTTTTGCATTTTACACTCAAAGGCTAACAAGCCGACAAAAATACACGTATATAAGTGTTTTCGCGTACATATATATGCTTCAACACACGCACCTTACGCATACACCATTATACATACACTTGCATGCATAACACACACACAATCCCACGTATTACAAATACGCACACATGTAAACAACAATGTACACAATTCTCTCTTCTCACTTTAACATATATGAGGTCACACATACATACGCACACACACCTCACCCGGAACCCCTGACATGAACACTCATGCGCGCATACATGTGACAACATTCTCATAGACATACCTGTACTCGTCCACATAGTGGTTAAAATTAAACAATACAACAGAGACTATGTAAGGGAAATACAGAAATATTTATGTGCTTCAATATTCAGAATATATAAGACATATTATGTATGTTAGTATATATGAATAAATGTAATTCCTATGTGTTATTGTGTATAGGTGTCATGTTTGCATGTTATGTGTTGTTGTATGTCATGTGTACATGTTATGTATGAATAAGTACAATGTTTATGTATTGTGTATGAGTGTCAAGTGTACATGTTATTGTGTATGGATGAGTGTCATGTATATGTATTATTGTGTATGGCTTAGTGAAATGTTTAGATATTGTTGTGTATGGATGAGTGTCATATATATGTATCCATTTAAGTGCTGCTTTTCCTTTACTTAAGTGTTCCTCAATTACGTATTTCAGTGTTTACACGTGATCCACATATTCCCTTCACTTTCTGAATTCACACTCTTCTTTGTTACGCATATTTTGTCTTCACCATCACTAACAATCACATTTCTGACATACACTTTACCTGGTCTGCTCAACACTCTTATTCTACTATAATTATTACTTTTAAAGTTTTTTCCTTTTCTTCTCTAATAAACATTATGAAGACAATCATGAATTATTGCAGCACTTTAGTACAACTGTATCACACTTCAACCTGGCTGACTCTGCTGTCAGCCTGGCTGACTCTGATGCCAAGAGAGTCAGCCAGTCAGTATGAAATTTAGAATGTATTAAGATTGAAGTGTGTGACACAGTTGTAATAAAGTACTGGAATAGTTCATGATTTTGTTCATAATGTTTATAAAAGAAGAAAAGAGGAAAAACTTTAAAGAATGTAATAATTATAATGGAATAATAATGTTGACCAGACCAGGTAAAGTGTGTGTCAGAATTATGATCAGTGAAGTGATGGTAAAGTGTGAGTCAGAATTATGATCAGTGAAGTGATGGTAAAGTGTGTGTCAGAATTATGATCAGTGAAGTGATGGTAAATTGTGTGTCAGAATTATGATCAGCGAAGTGATGGTGAAGTGTGTGTCAGAATTATGATCAGTGAAGTGATGGTAAAGTGTGTGTCAGAATTATGATCAGTGAAGTGATGGTAAAGTGTGTGTCAGAATTATGATCAGTGAAGTGATGGTAAAGTGTATGTCAGAATTATGATCAGTGAAGTGATGGTAAAGTGTGTGTCAGAATTATGATCAGTGAAGTGATGGTAAAGTGTGTGTCAGAATTATGATCAGTGAAGTGATGGTAAAGTGTGTGTCAGAATTATGATCAGTGAAGTGATGGTAAAGTGTGTGTCAGAATTATGATCAGTGAAGTGATGGTAAAGTGTGTGTCAGAATTATGATCAGCGAAGTGATGGTGAAGTGTGTGTCAGAATTATGATCAGTGAAGTGATGGTAAAGTGTGTCAGAATTATGATCAGTGAAGTGATGGTAAAGTGTGTGTCAGAATTATGATCAGTGAAGTGATGGTAAAGTGTGTGTCAGAATTATGATCAGTGAAGTGATGGTAAAGTGTGTGTCAGAATTATGATCAGTGAAGTGATGGTAAAGTGTGTGTCAGAATTATGATCAGCGAAGTGATGGTGAAGTGTGTGTCAGAATTATGATCAGTGAAGTGATGGTAAAGTGTGTGTCAGAATTATGATCAGTGAAGTGATGGTAAAGTGTGTGTCAGAATTATGATCAGTGAAGTGATGGTAAAGTGTGTGTCAGAATTATGATAAGTGAAGTGATGGTAAAGTGTGTGTCAGAATTATGATCAGTGAAGTGATGGTAAAGTGTGTGTCAGAATTATGATCAGTGAAGTGATGGTAAAGTGTGTGTCAGAATTATGATCAGTGAAGTGATGGTAAAGTGTGTGTCAGAATTATGATCAGTGAAGTGATGGTAAAGTGTGTGTCAGAATTATGATCAGCGAAGTGATGGTAAAGTGTGTGTCAGAATTATGATCAGTGAAGTGATGGTAAAGTGTGTGTCAGAATTATGATCAGTGAAGTGATGGTAAAGTGTGTGTCAGAATTATGATCACTGAAGTGATGGTAAAGTGTGTGTCAGAATTATGATCAGTGAAGTGATGGTAAAGTGTGTGTCAGAATTATGATCAGTGAAGTGATGGTAAAGTGTGAGTCAGAATTATGATCAGTGAAGTGATGGTAAAGTGTGTGTCAGAATTATGATCAGTGAAGTGATGGTAAAGTGTGTGTCAGAATTATGATCAGTGAAGTGATGGTAAAGTGTGTGTCAGAATTATGATCAGTGAAGTGATGGTAAAGTGTGTGTCAGAATTATGATCACTGAAGTGATGGTAAAGTGTGTGTCAGAATTATGATCACTGAAGTGATGGTAAAGTGTGTGTCAGAATTATGATCAGTGAAGTGATGGTAAAGTGTGTGTCAGAATTATGATCAGTGAAGTGATGGTAAAGTGTGTGTCAGAATTATGATCAGTGAAGTGATGGTAAAGTGTGTGTCAGAATTATGATCACTGAAGTGATGGTAAAGTGTGTGTCAGAATTATGATCAGTGAAGTGATGGTAAAGTGTGTGTCAGAATTATGATCAGTGAAGTGATGGTAAAGTGTGTGTCAGAATTATGATCAGTGAAGTGATGGTAAAGTGTGTGTCAGAATTATGATCAGTGAAGTGATGGTAAAGTGTGTGTCAGAATTATGATCAGTGAAGTGATGGTAAAGTGTGTGTCAGAATTATGATCAGTGAAGTGATGGTAAAGTGTGTGTCAGAATTATGATCAGTGAAGTGATGGTAAAGTGTGTGTCAGAATTATGATCAGTGAAGTGATGGTAAAGTGTGTGTCAGAATTATGATCAGTGAAGTGATGGTAAAGACAAAATATGCGCATCACAACTTATCATCAACCGTCTCTTACCACAACTCACTACCAAACATCCACTACCAAACATCCACTACCAAACATCCACTACCAAACATCCACTACCAAACATCCACTACCAAACATCCACTACCAAACATCCACTACCAAACATCCATTACCATCCATCCACATTATGTGAAGCAGGACTCACATGTGTCTATACTGGTGTGAACAATATTTAGCGTTTTATGTGAATGTTGGATAAGTGTTCTATTCTCTCTCTCTCTCTCTCTCTCTCTCTCTCTCTCTCTTTCTCTCTGTCTATCTGTCTCTCTCTCTCTCTCTCTCTCTCTCTCTCTTTTTACTCAGGGTTTGACAAGGTTAAGGATCCCTAGCTTTATTGACAAGTTATTTACAGGTTAAGGATTCCTAACTTTATTGGCAAGCTAAGAGCTGTTACCTACATCAGCTCATTTGAAAGCATTTTTATTGTTAAGAGACATACAAGTAGGGAACAGGATGAAGCTGGAGCCATATGTGGGCCAGCATTTTCATTTGATCAACTGACTTTATCTCGTTGACATCATTATGCTGTACGAATGTGTTCCATACTTCAGTCATCCTGGGTATATATGATCTCAGATGGAGTGATGTTCTGGAGAAGGGTACAGCCAGAGTGAAGCTGCTGCTTTCTGCCCGTCTTGTGGCATAAAAGCTTGTTTCACGCTGTCCTCTCTCTCTCTCTCTCTCTCTCTCTCTCTCTCGTTCACTCACTGATCAACTAGTTCATTAAATGTTCTAACCCACATCAGTTTGTTCAGTACGTGTTCTTTACCAAATCGACATTAAAATCAAGAAAGTTTTCCAGCCATCTTGAATTTCTAAAGAAAAACCCATCTTGAATTAGTTGCTGGCTTACGAAAATCTTGTCTTAGATCAAGTAATTGATGGGTTAACACAGACTTGCTAAATTTTTACCCAAATTATTTCTTCATGGTTACTCATAGGTCTCTCATATCTTCATATCACATTTTTCTTAAACCATCGAGTGGGTCTGTTCATTATTGTCATCTTCGATGACAATCATAATGTTATCTTAGTCAAGCTGTGGTCACCTTGTAGTTGTTGACAAGTGGAAAGGCAACACTAGAAAAATTAACTATAATTAGAAACACAGAGATGTGAAAAGAAAATGTGAGAAGAAATAAGATGATGTGAGAAGAAAATCAAGTCCTTCTGTTTACTTTAAGGAAGTACCAAAGATCTGACCTTGTACTGATTCCTTGAAATTATGTGTTTTAATATACTGACAAACCAGGTCGAGCCCAAAGCATGGAGTGTCGTGTATGAGAGAGCATCCATCCGTTATCAGAAAATTGGTAAAAATCTGCTTCCTTGTTTCAGGTAAATTTAATGCCTCCCAAAATGTAAAATAATCACATGTCAGTTTATAAGAAATCGAAATTGTCATTATTATTTGCGACCACTGTCAGCCTCAGAGTTATTTCTGAGTTACCAGACCTTGCCACGTGGAGGCCAGTGGTTCGTCTTTAAGGTCCACCCACCCACTTACTGTGTTTCTGAAGCTTTCCCCAGGTCCATGTGTCCAGGAGTTCATCTGTGTCCCTTCAGATATTCTCCCTTCCCCACTTCTCCAACCAGTATTCCTCTCTTTCCCAGGTCCATGTGTCAAGGAGTCCATCTGTGTCCCCTCAGATATTCTCCTTTCCTCACTTCCCCAAGGTCTACCTCAACAACCAGTATCCTCGTCTTTCTCAGGTCCATGTGTCCAGGAGTCCATCTGTCCGCCTTCAGATATTCTCCCTTTCCCACTTCCCCAAGGTATCCTCGCCTTTCCCAGGTTCATGTGTCCAGGAGTCCATCTGTGTCCCCTCAGATATTCTCCTTTCCTCACTTCCCCAAGGTCTACCTCAACAACCAGTATCCTCGTCTTTCCCAGATCCATGTGTCTAGGAGTCCATCTGTCCGCCTTCAGATATTCTCCCTTTCCCACTTCCCCAAGGTATCCTCGCCTTTCCCAGGTTCATGTGTCCAGGAGTCCATCTGTGTCCCCTCAGATATTCTCCTTTCCTCACTTCCCCAAGGTCTGCCTCAACAACCAGTATCCTCGTCTTTCCCAGGTCCATGTGTCCAGGAGTCCATCTGTCCGCCTTCAGATGTTCTCCCTTTCCCACTTCCCCAAGGTTTGCCTCAAGAACCAGTATCCTCGTCCTTCCCAGGTCCATGTGTCCAGGAGTCCATCTGTGTCCCCTAAGATATTCTCCTTTCCTCACTTCCCGAAGGTTTGCCTCAACAACCAGTATCCTCGTCTTTCCCAGGTCCATGTGTCCAGGAGTCTATCTGTCCGCCTTCAGATATTCTCCCTTTCCCACTTCCTCAGGGTATCCTCGCCTTTCCCAGGTTCATGTGTCCAGGAATCCATCCGTGGGCCCCCGGATGTCTCCCCTTCCTCACTTCCCTTAGGATATCTTCCAGTCTCAGCCGTCTCCAGGTTATGTATCCCGAAGTCAGCTCAGCCACCCCCAGTGATCTAGCCAGATGAGAACGAGGCCTTGTTTAGCTGGTCTACGGTAGAGACTGTCCAGGTGGGTGGACTTACAGGAGGGGACACACAGTAAACTGTATCCTGTAATTATACCCACCAAGACAGTCTAGACCGTAGGTCAGCCAGACGCAGCCAAGCTACCGTCCAGTTCGGCCACCAAGGTCTGGCCACTCAGTGAAAATTTGGGAGTTCTATTTATATCATACGATTCATCTACATTAAAAATAAGTTTCTGTACTTAATCATCAGTTTAAGTTCAGTTTAAGTGTGTTTGTGAATGTTTTATTGTGTGCTGATGAGTGTTTGTGTGTTAATGTGTTTGTTCACCTCCACCAGAACTGTAATAAGTGTTCAGCTTTTTTAGTTTTATTTGGTTATTTGTCTTATGTATTTGCAAGACGAGACACAATAGAAATAAGTCACTTTATCTGACTTCGGGTTATCCTGGGTAATTTACACATATGTTACTATGTATAATAATTTGTGTAACTGTTTTTACGTGTACCTGTACCTAAACAAACTTACTTACACACACACACTTACTTTTACGCTCATTTGCTCATTTCCGCAAACACAGCTTCTTGATTCACCAACATATATACAAACACAGAACTATGCACGTGAGGGCGCGCACACACGCGCGTAAAACACACTCATCGCCTCTTACACTAATATGCATGTAATCACATACATACACAGACACACACACACACACACACACATACACACACATACACACACACGCACACACACACACATACACACACACACTATAAACGTTATGGGATGAAAATAAAAACTATCAGCTGGGGATATTCGATCCTTTGACAAAAATAATTAAGATGGTGGTGGCTGGTGCACACTGGACAGTACGACTCTGTCTAACATACTATGTTATGTTCTAATGTTTTGTGTTGTGTGAATGTCAGTTAGAATATAAAACTAATACTGTGACGTAATATATTGAGATGTTTAAATGTTAACATATATTATACCTTGAATGGTGTGGCACACAATGTTATTTCTTCAGTCCTAATGTTTATACTATAAGTAATACTTAACGTTAATGTTTAGGTGATGTTTAAGTCATGACTGAACATTATTCTGCTCATAGTAATTAAAAGTAGGAAACTTCCATTTATGAAAAACTGCTAACTCTCAGATAACTGTTATTGTAAATGTAACACCTGAGTCATTGTCAGTAAGGTGTTACCAGTTATGTAACACCTGAGTGATTGTCAGTAAGGTGTTACTAGTTATGTAACACCTGAGTGACTGTCAGTAAGGTGTTACCAGTTATGCAACACCTGAGTGACTGTCAGTAAGGTGTTACCAGTTATGCAACACCTGAGTGATTGTCAGTAAGATGTTACAAGTTACTTAACAGCTGAGTGACTGTCCGTAAGGTGTTACCAGTTATGTAACACCTCAGTGATTGTCAGTAAGGTGTTACTAGTTATGTAACACCTGAGTGGCTGTCAGTAAGGTGTTACCAGTTATGCAACACCTGAGTGACTGTCAGTAAGGTGTTACCAGTTATGTAACACCTGAGTGATTGTCAGTAAGGTGTTACCAGTTATGTAACACCTGAGTGATTGTCAGTAAGGTGTTACTAGTTATGTAACATCTGAGTGATTGTCAGTAATGTGTTACTAGTTATGTAACACCTGAGTGATTGTCAGTAAGGTGTTACCAGTTATGTAACACCTGAGTGATTGTCAGTAAGGTGTTACCAGTTACGTAACACCTGAGTGACTGTCCGTAAGGTGTTACCAGTTATGTAACACCTCAGTGATTGTCAGTAAGGTGTTACTAGTTATGTAACACCTGAGCGACTGTCAGTAAGGTGTTACCAGTTATGCAACACCTGAGTGATTGTCAGTAAGGTGTTACCAGTTACGTAACACCTGAGTGACTGTCAGTAAGGTGTTACCAGTTATGTAACATCTGAGTGATTGTCAGTAAGGTGTTACCAGTTATGTAACACCTGAGTGATTGTCAGTAAGGTGTTACTAGTTATGTAACACCTGAGTGATTGTCAGTAAGGTGTTACTAGTTATGTAACACCTGAGTGATTGTCAGTAAGGTGTTACTAGTTATGTAACACCTGAGTGATTGTCAGTAAGGTGTCACCAGTTATGTAGCACCTGAGTGATTGTCAGTAAGGTGTTACTAGTTATGTAACACCTGAGTGATTGTTAGTAAGGTGTTACTAGTTATGTAACATCTGAGTGATTGTCAGTAAGGTGTTACCAGTTATGTAACACCTGAGTGATTGTCAGTAAGGTGTTACTAGTTATGTAACACCTGAGTGATTGTTAGTAAGGTGTTACTAGTTATGTAACACCTGAGTGATTGTCAGTAAGGTGTTACTAGTTATGTAACACCTGAGTGATTGTCAGTAAGGTGTTACTAGTTATGTAACACCTGAGTGATTGTCAGTAAGGTGTTACCAGTTATGTAATACCTGAGTGATTGTCAGTAAGGTGTTACTAGTTATGTAACACCTGAGTGATTGTCAGTAAGGTGTTACTAGTTATGTAACATCTGAGTGATTGTCAGTAAGTTGTTACTAGTTATGTAACACCTGAGTGATTGTCAGTAAGGTGTTACCAGTTATGTAACACCTGAGTGATTGTCAGTAAGGTGTTACTAGTTATGTAACATCTGAGTGATTGTCAGTAAGGTGTTACCAGTTGTGTAACACCTCAGTGACTGTCAGTAAGGTGTTACCAGTTATGTAATACCTCAGTAACTGTCAGTAAGGTGTTACCAGTTATGTAATACCTCAGTAACTGTCAGTAAGGTGTTACCAGTTATGTAACACCTGAGTGACTGTCAGTAAGGTGTTACCAGTTATGTAATACCTCAGTAACTGTCAGTAAGGTGTTACCAGTTATGTAATACCTCAGTAACTGTCAGTAAGGTGTTACCAGTTATGTAACACCTGAGTGACTGTCAGTAAGGTGTTACCAGTTATGTAACACCTGAGTGACTGTCAGTAAGGTGTTACCAGTTATGTAACACCTGAGTAACTGTCAGTAAGGTGTTACCAGTTATGACAGTTTCCTCTACAAAACAATTAACTAAACATGATGAATGTGAGTGCAAGATTTGGAGAGAATTTTTATATAGAAATTGTTGGGAAACAATGTGATTCCTGGTGGATATTACCAGACTGACTGATAACATTAGTAGTAGTAGTAATGTTAATAGTAGTAGTAGTAATGATAATAGTAGTAGTAATGATAATAGTAGTAGTAGTAATGATAATAGTAGTAGTAGTAATGATAATAGTAGTAGTAGTAATGATAATAGTAGTAGTAGTAATGATAACAGTAGTAGTAATGTTAATAGTATTAGTAATGATTATAGTAGTAGTAGTAATGATAGTAGTAGTAGCAGTAGTAATGATAATGGTAGTAATATTAATGATAGTAATAGTAATGATGACGGTAGTAATATTAATGATAGTAGTAGTAATGATAATGGTAGTAATATTAATGATAGAGTAGTAATGATGATGGTAGTACTAGTAATAATGATAACAACAATGGCGTTAATTCTAGCAGTAGCCTATATTCTTCTTCTGTTCTTTCTATTGGAAAGTCAGTCATCAACACCAGAAGGCACAGAAACTAACGAAGTCTCACTAGTAACTGAATCCTTTCAACAACAGGACACTGTTAACGTCCTTACCAGAGCACAGTCTAAGGCAAAACTTATACATCCGTTGTTTTTTTCCAAAGGAAAATCTACTGAGCTTTCTCACTTAGATTTAGAGGGTCTTCAAAAGACTTGTCCTTCCATAGAGGAAACTCGGATTTTTTTTTTTTAAACTTACACTATACAAAAATGCACACAAGCTTAAAAATGTTGTCCAACAAATGGACCAATGTTAAAACTTTCACAATTTATATCAACATAATTTATACCACACCAATCCAAAGAACACTAAACCCATACACTCTGTTGACACTCACTCAAAACCTGCAAAGTGCAGGATTAGAAACCCTCGCCGCCACACAACTGTGGCACAACCCTCTTCCCCTTAACTTAGTTTGTAACTAAAACACTCTTCCCCAATATACAGATACTTGATATGAAAACACTACTAATAAACAAATTTATGCAGTATCATGTTATGATAAGACAGTTTGTACCTAACCATGTTAGTATCTGCATACTAACTGACAAATGCCTTAACATCGTCTATATACACTTTCACAATTGCATTACCCCACCTTAGTCACAACTACCCACAAAGGACAAAGGAATTGTTTTGTTAGTATCCAAAAGGTTTACACTTCCCTATCCACCTTCACCACAAATTATAACATCACTCTCACAAACAATGTTTGTCTATATTCTTTCTTTCAGCAAAATTCCTTCAATTATTACAATACTTTTTAACAGTTTTGGTGCCACATCACCATACTTTGTTATATTTTATTTAAACCGTCATATTACAAAATATAAAAATTAAAAATAGAAAAACATCTGCCCTAACAAACAGGTATCCTAACAATAAAACATAAAACACCGTACATCATATTCCATAATTAACATTCTGACTGTTGCAATATACACGTCAAGCGACCTAGGCCGTACAACCTCCAAAACTGAAAATGGAGATAAGAGCTCTGTGGCCCAAAAGGTTCTCCTACCATTAACAAAAGATTCTAAAGACCTGCAGTAATAACTCATAAAACCTCTATTCGCCCCACCATAATAACTACTATATAAGCGGATATCCGGACCTGTATCATATCTATGTAAATACATAATTTACAATACATAGAACAAAATGACAAAAGAACATACCAACTATCAATGCTCAGAGGCTATAATTACCATGCAAACATGGATTCCAAAACTTGAGGTAACATTTCTCTTGGACAATAACCCTTACAGATATATAATACACAGTTTCCTATAAACCATCAAACACAACCCCCGGATATCACATGTATTTAGCAAGTACAAGTTCCCCTTTAAACACCTACCCTAACCATCCCCTAAAACTCTACCACCCAAAGGTGCCCAACAGTAATCATGCCACTTACGGCTTACATTACACAGGACAAAACCATGACGGTATGAATACCAGATTTAACAATACTGACCTAGATATGTAACGACGTGTCACATGACACTATGGAAATTATAATTATGTGAGAGACAATATGTGAAAAAATTCTTAAAACCAACACTTTTTTCGTAATATATACTCTGAAGTACACAAAATTAACTAGTGGGTACACCCTGCTGCTAGTTTTTTTTTTCATCCCATAATGTTTATAGTCCGTTGGAGGAGGGATAATGTTTTATGATGGTCTAGAAGATGTTACGTAAGTGAAAATGTGAGAATAGAAAGAAATTAGTTAAACTGTTTAAAAATAATTTATAGAACTTTGTCTTCCAAAAGATAATTCAAGGTAGAGTCTTCTGTACCTGACCCACAATGGATGTCTTCAACATGGCGAGAACCAACATTCTGCATCAGAATATTGAAATATATAAAGTTCCTGAATTCCCTAACTTGAGGAAGTCTGATTTTTTTTCAACCCACAACTTCTCGACTTTATTTTGAAAACACAAACATAATTTTAACAATCGTGAGGGAGACTGCATATATAAATGGATACAAATTTGAGTACATATGTGCGTGTGGTATAGATGGACATGTGTGTGTGTGTGTGTGTATTAGTGATTACAAGCATATTAGTGTACGAGGCGATCAGTGTGTGTTATACATATGTATGTGTGTTTGTGAGAGCGTGTGCGTTGCTTTATACGTATGAATGATGGTGAATCCGCAGCCGTGGTTGTGGAAATGCACAAATGAGTGTGAAAATAAGTGTGTGTGCATACGTAAGATTATTTAGGTACAGGTGCACATAAATACAGTTTCACAAATTATTATACATATTAAAATATGCGTAAATTACCCAGGATAACAACAAAAAAGTCAGACAAAGTTACTTATTTCCATTGTGCCGGACTCTTGTAACTGCTCCTATTACAAATACATAAGACTAATAACGAAATAAAAACATACAGTTCAACACTTATTATAGTTCTGGTGGAGGTGGACATACAGATTAATACACGAACATTCATCCACGTAGACTAAAACATTCATAAACACACTTAAACTGCTGATTAAGTACAATAATGTAGTTGAATTGTATAAAATAAATAGAACTCCCAAAATTTCATTGAGTGGCCAGGCCTTGGTGGCCGAACTGGACGGTAGCTTGGCTGCGTCTTGCTGACTTACGTTCCAGGCTGTCTTGGTGGTGTAATTACAGGACGCAGTTTACTGTGTGTCCCCTCCTGTAATTCCACCCACCTGGACAGTCTCTACCGTAGACCAGCTAAACAAGGCCTCGTTCTCATCTGGCTAGATCACGGAGGGTGGCTGAGCTGACTTCGGGATACATAACCTGGGGAAGGCTGAGGCTGGAAAATAACCTAAGGGAAGTGAGGAAGGGGAGACATCCGGGGGCCCACGGATGAATTCCTGGACACATGAACCTGGGAAATGCGAGAATACCCTGGGGAAGTGGGTAAGGGAGAATATCTGAGGCGGACAGATGGACTCCTGGATACATGGACCTGGGAAAGACGAGGGAGACTGGTTGTTGAGACAGACCTTGGGGAAGTAGGGAAGGGAGAATATCTGAGGCGGACAGATGGACTCCTGGACACATGAACCTGGGGAAAGCATCAAGAACACAGTAAGTGGGTGGGTGGACCTTAAAGACGAACCACTGGCCTCCACGTGGCAAGGTCTGGTAACTCAAAGATAACTCTGAGGCTGACAGTGGTCGCAATTTCGATTTCTCTTAAAAAAAAAAAAACCTTTAGAATTTTGGGGAAGCAGAGCTTATCGAGATTAATATTTTTCATAACAGATGATGTTCACATTTTTAGTTTATTTTTAAATATGAACGCTAATCATTTAATTTACTATTTAGGAGGTATTAATTATTATTAACCGAGGTATAACTTCATTTCAATACCTTTTCTTCAGTCTCGAGAGTTGAGGTAAAGAAGACTCTCACTTATGTAATTGCCTGCATCTGTCATGCCTGTCATGCATAGCATATGGGCATCCTCATAGTAGGTTATGAGGGACTTATTAGCAACCACATGTTAGGAAATTCAAGCTGGTTGGAAAATTTTCTTGACTTTATATTCACATACAATGTAGATCTGAAACAGAACACTTACTGAGCACGTTGAAGTGGCTCAGAAATTTTAATGAACATGTTGATTAGAAACTGAACACTTTGATCTTGAATAGAACATTCATTGATCTTGAATAGAACATTCATTGAACATCCACATAAAACACTAAATGTTTCTCACTCCTATTATAGACATATGTGAGTCCTGTTGGATATAATGTGGATAGTTGGTAGTGAGTTGTGGTGGGGAATGGTTGGGGCGATCTATGATAGTGAGTTGTGGTGATGGATAATTTACGGTGTTGTCGACTTGATGGTAAGTTGTGGTTGTGGCTATGGATGGATGATAGCGAGTTGTGGTTATGGGTGGTTGATAGTGAGTTGTGGTGATGGATGGTTGATGGCAATTTTTGGCTATACATGGATGATGGTGCATTGTGATGATGGATATTTTAGAGTGAGTAGTGGTGATGTATGGTTGATTGTGAGCCGTGGCGATGGATGGCTGATGAGTTAGGGTAATGGATAGTTGATGGGGAATTGTGGTGATGGATGGTTTATATTGAGTTAGGATTATGAATGGTTTATAGTGAGTTGTGGTAAGAGATGGTTGATGATGAGTTGTAAAGATTCATGTTGAAGATGAGTTGAAATTTTCGGAGTTAATGATAATTTGCAATAATGGATAGTTAATGAACTGCTTGTTACTTTTTTGGCCACAATGTAAATACACCAGATTAAATTATGCTGAAAAAAGTAGTTTCGTGAGGAATTGTGTTGGTCAGCTCAGGTGTGTTGCCTAAGTTGTTCTAATGTTCCTTTGTGTTGTGTCTTGAGTTTGATGTGATCTGCTACCTTATATCCCATACCAGATCATCAT
>NW_027195516.1:0-95000 GCF_038502225.1 Cherax quadricarinatus | reverse complement strand
GGAAAAGCGAGAAAACCTTGGGAATGTGGGGAAGGGGGAATATCTGAGGCGGACAGATGGACTCCTGGACACATGGACCTGGGAAAGATGGGGATACTTGTTGCTAAGGCAGACCTTGGGAAAGTGGGGAAGGGAGAACATCTGAGGGGACACAGATGGACTCCTGGACACATGGACCTGGGAAAAGCAAGAATAGCTTGGGGAAGTGGGTAAGGGGGAATATCTGAGGCGGACAGATGGACTCCTGGACACATGGACCTGGGAAAAGCGAGAATACCTTGGGGAAGTGGGGAAAGGGGAATATCTGAGGCGGACAGATGGACTCCTGGACACATGTACCTGGGAAAGATGGGGATACCGATTGCTAAGGCAGACCTTGGGAAAGTGGGGAAGGGAGAACATCTGAAGGGACACAGATGGACTCCTGGACACACGGACCTGGGAAAAGCGAGAATACCTTGGGAAAGTGGGGAAGGGAGAACGTCTGAGGGGACACAGATGGACTCCTGGACACACGGACCTGGGAAAAGCGAGAATACCTTGGGAAAGGGAGAATATCTGAGGCGGACAGATGGACTCCTGGACACATGGACCTGGGAAAAGCGAGAATACCTTGGGGAAGTGGGGAAGGGGGAATATCCGAGGCGGACAGGTGGACTCCTGGACACATGGACCTGGGAAAGATGGGGATACTGGTTGCTAAGGCAGACCTTGGGAAAGTGGGGAAGGGAGAACATTTGAGGGGACACAGATGGACTCCTGGACACATGGACCTGGTAAAGATGGGGATACTGGTTGCTAAGGCAGACCTTGGGAAAGTGGGGAAGGGAGAACATCTGAGGGGACACAGATGGACTCCTGGACACACGGACCTGGGAAAAGCGAGAAAACCTTGGGGAAGTGGGGAAGGGGGAATATCTGAGGCGGATAGATGGACTCCTGGACACATGGACCTGGGAAAGGAGATACTGGTTGCTAAGGCAGACCTTGGGAAAGTGGGGAAGGGAGAACATCTGAGGGGACACAGATGGACTCCTGGACACATGGACCTGGGAAAAGCGAGAATACCTTGGGGAAGTGGGGAAGGGGAAATATCTGAGGCGAACAGATGGACTCCTGGACACATGGACCTGGGAAAGGAGATACTGGTTGCTAAGGCAGACCTTGGGAAAGTGGGGAAGGGAGAATATCTGAGGGGACACAGATGGACTCCTGGACACATGAACCTAAGGAAAGCATAAAAAAAACAGTAAGTGGACCTTAAAGACACTGGCCTCCACGTGGCAAGGTCTGGTAACTCAGAGATAACTCTGAGGCTGACAGTGGTCGCAAATAATAATGACTAATTAGATTTCTTATAAACTGACATGTAATTTAGTGTTTTGGGCAGCTTTAAGAAGGAGGTGTTTTGGGCTCGACCCGGTTTATCAATTTATTAAAACATCCTTATACTGCCATCTAAAACATTTTAAGATATTGTTTTTTACATATGAACGATTATTATATAATGGAATCCGTATCAGCTGAGATGTTTGGGACTTGATTTCCTTTACTGTTTAGGAGTTATTACAGTGACATAACTTTATTCTTGCTACCTTTCCAGAGTTGAATAAAAAAAAAACAGCGAAAAGGAATGAACAGAGTGTAACCTCGTCCTGATGAGAGTGAGAACACCAGAGATCGTCCCCACAATCTAGCTACAGTAACTTTGAGGAAGGTGTCTCGCCCGGTGAAGAGATCTTGATCCTCTTCCTTCTTTCGATTCTGATTTCCTTCTATTCATTTCATAATAATCTTCCCGATCAATAAACATTAACCATCAGCTCTCGCAAAACAGTTAACACAAATAAACAAAGCACTAATATATTTTTCTTATTTACCATGGCATTTAAATGAGGGTTAATGAACTGATCAACGGAGCTCAGAGAAACTCATGGACAATGATAAACTCTCAAAACAACATTTAAGCTGACTGGGAAAAAAATCCTTGAATTGACTATATATTTAATATGTAACATGTACTTTGATCTGAACACTTTACTCCCAAATCACAAAATGATTCTTGCTCACACTTGCATATATGACTGTGAAAGCTACGGAAAACATTGACGATGGTTGAAAAGTTAAGGTGAGGCACTGCTGGAGAGATATCGTCATGAATTGTGGTTGAACAGAAATAAATGGTTGAAAGTTACTTGTAATGGTGTATAAATGATGGAAATTTTAGGTAAGGGATGGTTAATAGTTGTTGTGATAGATGGTTGATGGTAAATTGAAATGATTTAATGTTAATTGTGAGTTGTGGTCAGTGAAGTCGATGGAGATATGTTATCAACTTTGATAAGTTGAAAATACTGATGGGTGAATATATGATAATGTGTTGTGGTGTTGCTTGTTTGTAGGTGAGTTATAGTGAGGGATGGTTCATGATTAGTTGAAATTATAGCTGATTGATGGTTAATATTGGTGATAGAGAGTTAATAAATTGTTTGTTTATTCTTTCTGTCCCAATGTGCATGATCGCTGCGCGATCCCAGAAATGTATCTCTGTATTGCATAACCCAGCCACCTCTACCTTACTGTTTTTCCTGTGTTTTTCTGTGTTACTGTACTGTTATTCTGTTTTACTGTATTGTTCTATATCAATATGTAAAGATTATTTTTCATAAAAACTGTCAACATTTTTGTGCCGGATGTCTTTGTTCTGGACAATATTGCGCTTCCTGTTTTACCAAATCCCTAAATTAGAAAAGAAGTGAGATTTTCTGGTGATAACTGTCAGGTGACTGTCTACAGCAGCACTGCTGTGACAGCAGAGCCAAGCAGGTAACAGCAGGCGCTGCTGTGATAACAGAGGGAAGCAGGTCACAGCAGGGGAGCAGGTCACCTGTATGACGTCTTAAGTGTTCTGAATTCCCATTTCATTTAATTAACCCACATAATATGAAATTAAGATATTAAATAATATCAATACATTCATGTAGCTACAAATAATAATCTGTGTGTCCTCCTCTGTAATTACATCTGTCTGTATATAAGGATATTAAAACATTTGTTCAAATATCGTATATGGGTAATGCTCCATGAGGAGTGTCACATTTCAAGAGTTAAGTTCCCCTTTGAGGAAATGTGTTTGAGGTTGACAGCTCTCAACGTCCCCTTCAAGTGTACTATAACAGTTTTGTGTTTTACCTTTTATGATTCAATGGTATTTTGTTGAATATGTGTGTGAGTGTTGAGCACATTATTACACACTGTCAAAGAGTGTTGAGTGTGTGTGGGGAGTACAGAACACATTAGCACACATTACCAAAGAGTGCAGAGATTGACAAAATCATTGGACAAAGATCAACATAGATCGAAAGGGTGTCTCATTAATAAGCTCTTCTGCAAAGAATGTCTTCCCTTCACTTTTTAAATAGCAAACAGCATCACCTATCTTTTAGAAATATTGATACTTAGTAATTTAATATAGCAAAGGAAGTTTTGTGAGTAATTATCATACTCAGAACGAGAGAATTATATATTACTGAAAAATGATGTTTTGTCCTTAATTAACACTATTATTATTAAGGTGTTCAACATTTATTGCTGTGCATCTCCTGAGCACAGGAACTACAACACCAGTTACACATAACTGATCTTCATCATTTTAATATATTAAGTTAATGGTTCACAAAAGTCTTCTCTTTATGTTTGTTAAATCAACTCTAGTTATATATGAGAGATTGTCAACAAGTCAGAGATTCGAAATAAAGTTAATGATAACAATTTATACAATATTCCGCTCCTAGAAATGACAAAATTTGATCAAAACACCTAAAAAAATCTTTCGTAAATACTGCAAGAATTGGTAATGAAAATTACTCTCTAAATGATAAACAAATTGTTTACTTTCTAAAGTAAATAAAATACATTTTCTACTATACATTTTCAACCACTAAAAGCCGAGTGGGCGGCATGATGGGTGGCCAGAGTGAGTTTGTTCAGCAGGTTGGATGATGGGTGGCCAGAGTGAGTTTGTTCAACAGGTTGGATGATGGGTGGCCAGAGTGAGTTTGTTCAACAGGATGGATGATGGGTGGCCAGAGTGAGTTTGTTCAACAGGATGGATGATGGGTGGCCAGAGTGAGTTTGTTCAACAGGTTGGATGATGGGTGGCCAGAGTGAGTTTGTTCAACAAGTTGGATGATGGGTGGCCAGAGTGAGTTTGTTCAACAGGTTGGATGATGGGTGGCCAGAGTGAGTTTGTTCAGCAGGTTGGATGATGGGTGGCCAGAGTGAGTTTGTTCAACAGGTTGGATGATGGGTGGCCAGAGTGAGTTTGTTCAACAGGTTGGATGATGGGTGGCCAGAGTGAGTTTGTTCAACAGGTTGGATGATGGGTGGCCAGAGTGAGTTTGTTCAACAGGTTGGATGATGGGTGGCCAGAGTGAGTTTGTTCAACAGGTTGGATGATGGATGGCCAGAGTGAGTTTGTTCAACAGGTTGGATGATGGGTGGCCAGAGTGAGTTTGTTCAACAGGTTGGATGATGGGTGGCCAGAGTGAGTTTGTTCAACAGGTTGGATGATGGGTGGCCAGAGTGAGTTTGTTCAACAGGTTGGATGATGGGTGGCCAGAGTGAGTTTGTTCAACAGGTTGGATGATGGGTGGCCAGAGTGAGTTTGTTCAACAGGTTGGATGATGGGTGGCCAGAGTGAGTTTGTTCAACAGGTTGGATGATGGGTGGCCAGAGTGAGTTTGTTCAACAGGTTGGATGATGGGTGGCCAGAGTGAGTTTGTTCAACAGGTTGGATGATGGGTGGCCAGAGTGAGTTTGTTCAACAGGTTGGATGATGGGTGGCCAGAGTGAGTTTGTTCAACAGGTTGGATGATGGGTGGCCAGAGTGAGTTTGTTCAACAGGTTGGATGATGGGTGGCCAGAGTGAGTTTGTTCAACAGGTTGGATGATGGATGGCCAGAGTGAGTTTGTTCAACAGGTTGGATGATGGGTGGCCAGAGTGAGTTTGTTCAACAGGTTGGATGATGGGTGGCCAGAGTGAGTTTGTTCAACAGGTTGGATGATGGGTGGCCAGAGTGAGTTTGTTCAACAGGTTGGATGATGGGTGGCCAGAGTGAGTTTGTTCAACAGGTTGGATGATGGGTGGCCAGAGTGAGTTTGTTCAACAGGTTGGATGATGGGTGGCCAGAGTGAGTTTGTTCAACAGGATGGATGATGGGTGGCCAGAGTGAGTTTGTTCAACAGGTCATGATGGGTGGCCAGAGTGAGTTTGTTCAACAGGTTGGATGATGGGTGGCCAGAGTGAGTTTGTTCAACAGGTTGGATGATGGGTGGCCAGAGTGAGTTTGTTCAACAGGTTGGATGATGGGTGGCCAGAGTGAGTTTGTTCAACAGGTTGGATGATGGGTGGCCAGAGTGAGTTTGTTCAACAGGTTGGATGATGGGTGGCCAGAGTGAGTTTGTTCAACAGGTTGGATGATGGGTGGCCAGAGTGAGTTTGTTCAACAGGTTGGATGATGGGTGGCCAGAGTGAGTTTGTTCAACAGGTTGGATGATGGGTGGCCAGAGTGAGTTTGTTCAACAGGATGGATGATGGGTGGCCAGAGTGAGTTTGTTCAACAGGTTGGATGATGGGTGGCCAGAGTGAGTTTGTTCAACAGGATGGATGATGGGTGGCCAGAGTGAGTTTGTTCAACAGGTTGGATGATGAGTGGCCAGAGTGAGTTTGTTCAACAGGATGGATGATGGGTGGCCAGAGTGAGTTTGTTCAACAGGCTGGATGATGGGTGGCCAGAGTGAGTTTGTTCAACAGGTTGGATGATGGGTGGCCAGAGTGAGTTTGTTCAACAGGTTGGATGATGGGTGGCCAGAGTGAGTTTGTTCAACAGGTTGGATGATGGGTGGCCAGAGTGAGTTTGTTCAACAGGATGGATGATGGGTGGCCAGAGTGAGTTTGTTCAACAGGTTGGATGATGGGTGGCCAGAGTGAGTTTGTTCAGCAGGTTGGATGATGGGTGGCCAGAGTGAGTTTGTTCAACAGGTTGGATGATGGGTGGCCAGAGTGAGTTTGTTCAACAGGTTGGATGATGGGTGGCCAGAGTGAGTTTGTTCAACAGGTTGGATGATGGGTGGCCAGAGTGAGTTTGTTCAACAGGTTGGATGATGGGTGGCCAGAGTGAGTTTGTTCAACAGGTTGGATGATGGGTGGCCAGAGTGAGTTTGTTCAACAGGATGGATGATGGGTGGCCAGAGTGAGTTTGTTCAACAGGTTGGATGATGGGTGGCCAGAGTGAGTTTGTTCAGCAGGTTGGATGATGGGTGGCCAGAGTGAGTTTGTTCAACAGGTTGGATGATGGGTGGCCAGAGTGAGTTTGTTCAACAGGTTGGATGATGGGTGGCCAGAGTGAGTTTGTTCAACAGGTTGGATGATGGGTGGCCAGAGTGAGTTTGTTCAACAGGTTGGATGATGGGTGGCCAGAGTGAGTTTGTTCAACAGGTTGGATGATGGGTGGCAAGAGTGAGTTTGTTCAACAGGATGGATGATGGGTGGCCAGAGTGAGTTTGTTCAACACGTTGGATGATGGGTGGCCTGAGTGAGTTTGTTCAACAGGTTGGATGATGGGTTGCCAGAATGAGTTTGTTCAGCAGGTTGGATGATGGGTGGCAAGAGTGAGTTTGTTCAACAGGATGGACGATGGGTGGCCAGAGTGAGTTTGTTCAACAGGTTGGATGATAGGTGGCCAGAGTGAGTTTGTTCAACAGGATGGATGATGGGTGGCCAGAGTGAGTTTGTTCAGCAGGTTGGATGATGGGTGGCCAGAGTGAGTTTGTTCAACAGGTTGGATGATGGGTGGCAAGAGTGAGTTTGTTCAACAGGTTGGATGATGGGTGGCTAGAGTGAGTTTGTTCAGCAGGTTGGATGATGGGTGGAAAGAGTGAGTTTATTCAACAGGTTGGATGATGGGTGGAAAGAGTGAGTTTGTTCAACAGGTTGGATGATGGGTGGCAAGAGTGAGTTTGTTCAACAGGTTGGATGATGGGTGGAAAGAGTGAGTTTGTGCAACAGGTTGGATGATGGGTGGTAAGAGTAAGTTTGTTCAACAGGTTGGATGATGGGTGGCCAGAGTGAGTTTGTTCAACAGGTTGGATGATGGGTGGCCAGAGTGAGTTTGTTCAACAGGTTGGATGATGGGTGGCCAGAGTGAGTTTGTTCAACAGGTTGGATGATGGGTGGCCAGAGTGAGTTTGTTCAACAGGATGGATGATGGGTGGCCAGAGTGAGTTTGTTCAACAGGTTGGATGATGGGTGGCCAGAGTGAGTTTGTTCAACAGGATGGATGATGGGTGGCCAGAGTGAGTTTGTTCAACAGGTTGGATGATGAGTGGCCAGAGTGAGTTTGTTCAACAGGATGGATGATGGGTGGCCAGAGTGAGTTTGTTCAACAGGCTGGATGATGGGTGGCCAGAGTGAGTTTGTTCAACAGGTTGGATGATGGGTGGCCAGAGTGAGTTTGTTCAACAGGTTGGATGATGGGTGGCCAGAGTGAGTTTGTTCAACAGGTTGGATGATGGGTGGCCAGAGTGAGTTTGTTCAACAGGATGGATGATGGGTGGCCAGAGTGAGTTTGTTCAACAGGTTGGATGATGGGTGGCCAGAGTGAGTTTGTTCAGCAGGTTGGATGATGGGTGGCCAGAGTGAGTTTGTTCAACAGGTTGGATGATGGGTGGCCAGAGTGAGTTTGTTCAACAGGTTGGATGATGGGTGGCCAGAGTGAGTTTGTTCAACAGGTTGGATGATGGGTGGCCAGAGTGAGTTTGTTCAACAGGTTGGATGATGGGTGGCCAGAGTGAGTTTGTTCAACAGGTTGGATGATGGGTGGCCAGAGTGAGTTTGTTCAACAGGATGGATGATGGGTGGCCAGAGTGAGTTTGTTCAACAGGTTGGATGATGGGTGGCCAGAGTGAGTTTGTTCAGCAGGTTGGATGATGGGTGGCCAGAGTGAGTTTGTTCAACAGGTTGGATGATGGGTGGCCAGAGTGAGTTTGTTCAACAGGTTGGATGATGGGTGGCCAGAGTGAGTTTGTTCAACAGGTTGGATGATGGGTGGCCAGAGTGAGTTTGTTCAACAGGTTGGAATGATGGGTGGCCAGAGTGAGTTTGTTCAACAGGTTGGATGATGGGTGGCAAGAGTGAGTTTGTTCAACAGGATGGATGATGGGTGGCCAGAGTGAGTTTGTTCAACACGTTGGATGATGGGTGGCCTGAGTGAGTTTGTTCAACAGGTTGGATGATGGGTTGCCAGAATGAGTTTGTTCAGCAGGTTGGATGATGGGTGGCAAGAGTGAGTTTGTTCAACAGGATGGACGATGGGTGGCCAGAGTGAGTTTGTTCAACAGGTTGGATGATAGGTGGCCAGAGTGAGTTTGTTCAACAGGTTGGATGATAGGTGGCCAGAGTGAGTTTGTTCAGCAGGTTGGATGATGGGTGGCCAGAGTGAGTTTGTTCAACAGGTTGGATGATGGGTGGCAAGAGTGAGTTTGTTCAACAGGTTGGATGATGGGTGGCTAGAGTGAGTTTGTTCAGCAGGTTGGATGATGGGTGGAAAGAGTGAGTTTATTCAACAGGTTGGATGATGGGTGGAAAGAGTGAGTTTGTTCAACAGGTTGGATGATGGGTGGCAAGAGTGAGTTTGTTCAACAGGTTGGATGATGGGTGGAAAGAGTGAGTTTGTGCAACAGGTTGGATGATGGGTGGTAAGAGTAAGTTTGTTCAACAGGTTGGATGATGGGTGGCAAGAGTGAGTTTGTTCAACAGGATGGATGAGGGGTGGCCAGAGTGAGTTTGTTCAACAGGTTGGATGATGGGTGGCCAGAGTGAGTTTGTTCAACAAGTTGGATGATGGGTGGCCAGAGTGAGTTTGCTTAACAGGTTGGATGATGGGTGGCCAGAGTGAGTTTGTTCAACAGGTTGGATGATGGGTGGCCAGAGTGAGTTTGTTCAACTGGTTGGATGATGGGTGGCCAGAGTGAGTTTGTTCAACAGGTTGGATGATGGGTGGCCAGAGTGAGTTTGTTCAACAGGTTGGATGATGGGTGGCAAGAGTGAGTTTGTTCAACAGGTTGGATGATGGGTGGCAAGAGTGAGTTTGTTCAACAGGTTGGATGATGGGTGGCAAGAGTGAGTTTGTTCAACAGGTTGGATGATGGGTGGCAAGAGTGAGTTTGTTCAACAGGTTGGATGATGAGTGGTAAGAGTGAGTTTGTTCAAGAGGTTGGATGATGGATGGAAAGAGTGAGTTTGTTCAACAGGTTGGATGATGGGTGGCCAGAGTGAGTTTGTTCAACAGGTTGGATGATGGGTGGCAAGAGTGAGTTTGTTCAACAGGTTGGATGATGGGTGGCAAGAGTGAGTTTGTTCAACAGGTTGGATGATGGGTGGCCAGAGTGAGTTTGTTCAACAGGTTGGATGATGGGTGGCCAGAGTGAGTTTGTTCAACAGGTTGGATGATGGGTGGCCAGAGTGAGTTTGTTCAACAAGTTGGATGATGGGTGGCCAGAGTGAGTTTGTTCAACAGGTTGGATGATGGGGGGCAAGAGTGAGTTTGTTCAACAGGTTGGATGATGGGTGGCCAGAGTGAGTTTGTTCAACAGGTTGAATGATGGGTGGCCAGAGTGAGTTTGTTCAACAGGTTGGATTTGTAGATGAATGGTTCAGAGAACCGACATGTTGATAAATTAGACACATGTGGAACTCTTGGGTATCTTTATTGAGGAAACGTTTCGCCACACAGTGGCTTCATCAGTCCATACGTAGGAGAAACTTGAAGAACAGGAGGAGAATGAAGTAATCAGTCCCTCAACCTTGAGTCGATGTGTTCAGTCCATCAATCTTGAATAGAATACGGCATATCAGCGGAGAAGCAGCTTATAAACCGTATGGCAGGAGAGGTGCAGCAGTCATAGGTCGTGTCACATTTGTTCAATGTGGAAGTAGGTTGTGCCCAAGAATTAGGCAAGCGAAGAATTCCTAAGTATTAAGATCCCAAGAAGTTGCAGTGTCTGACAGATTTGTAGATGAATGGTTCAGAGAACCGACATGTTGATAAATTAGACACATGTGCAACTCTTGGGTATCTTTATTGAGGAAACGTTTCGCCACACAGTGGCTTCATCAGTCCATACGTAGGAGAAACTTGAAGAACAGGAGGAGTATGAGGTAATCAGTCCCTCAACCTTGAGTCGATGTGTTCAGAGTCGATGTGGCCAGAGTGAGTTTGTTCAACAGGATGGATGATGGGTGGCCAGAGTGAGTTTGTTCAACAGGTTGGATGATGAGTGGCCAGAGTGAGTTTGTTCAACAGGTTGGATGATGGGTGGCCAGAGTGAGTTTGTTCAACAGGTTGGATGATGGGTGGCCAGAGTGAGTTTGTTCAACAGGTTGGATGATGGGTGGCCAGAGTGAGTTTGTTCAACAGGATGGATGATGGGTGGCCAGAGTGAGTTTGTTCAACAGGTTGGATGATGGGTGGCCAGAGTGAGTTTGTTCAACAGGTTGGATGATGGGTGGCCAGAGTGAGTTTGTTCAACAGGATGGATGGATGATGGGTGGCCAGAGTGAGTTTGTTCAACAGGATGGATGATGGGTGGCCAGAGAGTGAGTGGATGATGTTCAACAGGTTGGATGATGGGTGGCCAGAGTGAGTTTGTTCAACAGGATGGATGATGGGTGGCCAGAGTGAGTTTGTTCAACAGGTTGGATGATGGGTGGCCAGAGTGAGTTTGTTCAACAGGTTGGATGATGGGTGGCCAGAGTGAGTTTGTTCAACAGGTTGGATGATGGGTGGCCAGAGTGAGTTTGTTCAACAGGTTGGATGATGGGTGGCCAGAGTGAGTTTGTTCAACAGGTTGGATGATGGGTGGCCAGAGTGAGTTTGTTCAACAGGTTGGATGATGGGTGGCCAGAGTGAGTTTGTTCAACAGGTTGGATGATGGGTGGCCAGAGTGAGTTTGTTCAACAGGATGGATGATGGGTGGCCAGAGTGAGTTTGTTCAACAGGTTGGATGATGGGTGGCCAGAGTGAGTTTGTTCAACAGGTTGGATGATGGGTGGCAAGAGTGAGTTTGTTCAACAGGTTGGATGATGGGTGGCCAGAGTGAGTTTGTTCAACAGGATGGATGATGGGTGGCCAGAGTGAGTTTGTTCAACAGGTTGGATGATGGGTGGCCAGAGTGAGTTTGTTCAACAGGTTGGATGATGGGTGGCAAGAGTGAGTTTGTTCAACAGGTTGGATGATGGGTGGCCAGAGTGAGTTTGTTCAACAGGTTGGATGATGGGTGGCCAGAGTGAGTTTGTTCAACAGGTTGGATGATGGGTGGCCAGAGTGAGTTTGTTCAACAGGTTGGATGATGGGTGGCCAGAGTGAGTTTGTTCAACAGGTTGGATGATGGGTGGCCAGAGTGAGTTTGTTCAACAGGTTGGATGATGGGTGGCCAGAGTGAGTTTGTTCAACAGGTTGGATGATGGGTGGCCAGAGTGAGTTTGTTCAACAGGTTGGATGATGGGTGGCCAGAGTGAGTTTGTTCAACAGGTTGGATGATGGGTGGCCAGAGTGAGTTTGTTCAACAGGTTGGATGATGGGTGGCCAGAGTGAGTTTGTTCAACAGGTTGGATGATGGGTGGCCAGAGTGAGTTTGTTCAACAGGTTGGATGATGGGTGGCCAGAGTGAGTTTGTTCAACAGGTTGGATGATGGGTGGCCAGAGTGAGTTTGTGGATGATGGGTGGCAAGAGTGAGTTTGTTCAACAGGATGGGGTGGCAACAGGATGGATGATGGGTGGCCAGAGTGAGTTTGTTCAACAGGATGGATGATGGGTGGCCAGAGTGAGTGTGTTCAACAGGATGGATGATGGGTGGCCAGAGTGAGTTTGTTCAACAGGATGGATGATGGGTGGCCAGAGTGAGTGTGTTCAACAGGATGGATGATGGGTGGCCAGAGTGAGTGTGTTCAACAGGATGGATGATGGGTGGCCAGAGTGAGTTTGTTCAACAGGTTGGATGATGGGTGGCCAGAGTGAGTGTGTTCAACAGGATGGATGATGGGTGGCCAGAGTGAGTTTGTTCAACAGGTTGGATGATGGGTGGCCAGAGTGAGTTTGTTCAACAGGATGGATGATGGGTGGCCAGAGTGAGTTTGTTCAACAGGATGGATGATGGGTGGCCAGAGTGAGTTTGTTCAACAGGATGGATGATGGGTGGCCAGAGTGAGTTTGTTCAACAGGATGGATGATGGGTGGCCAGAGTGAGTTTGTTCAACAGGATGGATGATGGGTGGCCAGAGTGAGTTTGTTCAACAGGATGGATGATGGGTGGCCAGAGTGAGTTTGTTCAACAGGATGGATGATGGGTGGCCAGAGTGAGTTTGTTCAACAGGTTGGATGATGGGTGGCCAGAGTGAGTTTGTTCAACAGGATGGATGATGGGTGGCCAGAGTGAGTTTGTTCAACAGGTTGGATGATGGGTGGCCAGAGTGAGTTTGTTCAACAGGATGGATGATGGGTGGCCAGAGTGAGTTTGTTCAACAGGATGGATGATGGGTGGCCAGAGTGAGTTTGTTCAACAGGATGGATGATGGGTGGCCAGAGTGAGTTTGTTCAACAGGATGGATGATGGGTGGCCAGAGTGAGTTTGTTCAACAGGTTGGATGATGGGTGGCCAGAGTGAGTTTGTTCAACAGGATGGATGATGGGTGGCCAGAGTGAGTTTGTTCAACAGGTTGGATGATGGGTGGCCAGAGTGAGTTTGTTCAACAGGATGGATGATGGGTGGCCAGAGTGAGTTTGTTCAACAGGATGGATGATGGGTGGCCAGAGTGAGTTTGTTCAACAGGATGGATGATGGGTGGCCAGAGTGAGTTTGTTCAACAGGATGGATGATGGGTGGCCAGAGTGAGTTTGTTCAACAGGATGGATGATGGGTGGCCAGAGTGAGTTTGTTCAACAGGATGGATGATGGGTGGCCAGAGTGAGTTTGTTCAACAGGATGGATGATGGGTGGCCAGAGTGAGTTTGTTCAACAGGATGGATGATGGGTGGCCAGAGTGAGTTTGTTCAACAGGATGGATGATGGGTGGCCAGAGTGAGTTTGTTCAACAGGATGGATGATGGGTGGCCAGAGTGAGTTTGTTCAACAGGATGGATGATGGGTGGCCAGAGTGAGTTTGTTCAACAGGATGGATGATGGGTGGCCAGAGTGAGTTTGTTCAACAGGATGGATGATGGGTGGCCAGAGTGAGTTTGTTCAACAGGATGGATGATGGGTGGCCAGAGTGAGTTTGTTCAACAGGATGGATGATGGGTGGCCAGAGTGAGTTTGTTCAACAGGATGGATGATGGGTGGCCAGAGTGAGTTTGTTCAACAGGATGGATGATGGGTGGCCAGAGTGAGTTTGTTCAACAGGATGGATGATGGGTGGCCAGAGTGAGTTTGTTCAACAGGATGGATGATGGGTGGCCAGAGTGAGTTTGTTCAACAGGATGGATGATGGGTGGCCAGAGTGAGTTTGTTCAACAGGATGGATGATGGGTGGCCAGAGTGAGTTTGTTCAACAGGATGGATGATGGGTGGCCAGAGTGAGTTTGTTCAACAGGATGGATGATGGGTGGCCAGAGTGAGTTTGTTCAACAGGATGGATGATGGGTGGCCAGAGTGAGTGTGTTCAACAGGATGGATGATGGGTGGCAAGAGTGAGTTTGTTCAACAGGTTGGATGATGGGTGGCCAGAGTGAGTTTGTTCAACAGGTTGGATGATGGGTGGCCAGAGTGAGTTTGTTCAACAGGTTGGATGATGGGTGGCCAGAGTGAGTTTGTTCAACAGGTTGGATGATGGGTGGCCAGAGTGAGTTTGTTCAACACGTCAAGTCTCACTGGAAAAGTCTTAGATATTATGTTTTATTATTATTACTTTTAATATCATTTGGTTATATATTTGTACAAACTTGAATGTAAAACTTTAAATATGTGTAGATGAGTACTAGAGTTTTAACTGTCCACCAGCCTGAGTACTTGTTTATATGAGTACCACTGTGGTAACTACTCTCTACAGCACCAGAAGAACTTATATATATGAGTACCACTTTGGTAACTACTCTCTCCAGCACCAGAAGAACTTATATATATGAGTACCACTGTGGTAACTACTCTCTACAGCACCAGAAGAACTTATATATATGAGTACCACTGTGGTAACTACTCTCTCCAGCACCAGAAGAACTTGTGTACATGAGTACCACTGTGGTAACTACTCTCTACAGCACCAGAAGAACTTGTGTACATGAGTACCACTGTGGTAACTACTCTCTACAGCACCAGAAGAACTTATATATATGAGTACCACTGTGGTAACTACTCTCTCCAGCACCAGAAGAACTTATATATATGAGTACCACTGTGGTAACTACTCTCTACAGCACCAGAAGAACTTATATATATGAGTACCACTGTGGTAACTACTCTCTCCAGCACCAGAAGAACTTATATATATGAGTACCACTGTGGTAACTACTCTCTACAGCACCAGAAGAACTTATATATATGAGTACCACTGTGGTAACTACTCTCTACAGCACCAGAAGAACTTGTATATATGAGTACCACTGTGGTAACTACTCTCTACAGCACCAGAAGAACTTATATATATGAGTACCACTGTGGTAACTACTCTCTACAGCACCAGAAGAACTTGTATATATGAGTACCACTGTGGTAACTACTCTCTACAGCACCAGAAGAACTTGTATATATGAGTACCACTGTGGTAACTACTCTCTACAGCACCAGAAGAACTTGTATATATGAGTACCACTGTGGTAACTTCTCTCTACACCACCCTAAGTACTTGTATATATGAGTACCACTGTGGTGACTACTCTCTACAGCACCAGAAGAACTTGTATATATGAGTACCACTGTGGTAACTGCTCTCTACAGCACCAGAAGAACTTGTATATATGAGTACCACTGTGGTAACTACTCTCTACAGCACCAGAAGAACTTGTATATATGAGTACCACTGTGGTAACTACTCTCTACAGCACCAGAAGAACTTGTATATATGAGTACCACTGTGGTAACTACTCTCTACAGCACCAGAAGAACTTGTATATATGAGTACCACTGTGGTAACTACTCTCTACACCACCCTAAGTTCTTGTATATATGAGTACCACTGTGGTAACTACTCTCTTCAGCACCAGAAGTACTTGTATATATGAGTACCACTGTGGTAACTACTCTCTACACCACCCTAAGTTCTTGTATATATGAGTACCACTGTGGTAACTACTCTCTTCAGCACCAGAAGTACTTGTATATATGAGTACCACTGTGGTAACTACTCTCTACAGCACCAGAAGAACTTGTATATATGAGTACCACTGTGGTAACTACTCTCTCCAGCACCAAAAGTACTTGTATATATGAGTACCACTGTGGTAACTACTCTCTACACCACCCTAAGTTCTTGTATATATGAGTACCACTGTGGTAACTACTCTCTTCAGCACCAGAAGTACTTGTATATATGAGTACCACTGTGGTAACTACTCTCTTCAGCACCAGAAGTACTTGTATATATGAGTACCACTGTGGTAACTACTCTCTTCAGCACCAGAAGTACTTGTATATATGAGTACCACTGTGGTAACTTCTCTCTACACCACCCTAAGTTCTTGTATATATGAGTACCACTGTGGTAACTACTCTCTTCAGCACCAGAAGTACTTGTATATATGAGTACCACTGTGGTAACTACTCTCTTCAGCACCAGAAGTACTTGTATATATGAGTACCACTGTGGTAACTTCTCTCTCCAGCACCAGAAGAACTTATATATATGAGTACCACTGTGGTAACTACTCTCTCCAGCACCAGAAGTACTTGTATATATGAGTACCACTGTGGTAACTACTCTCTCCAGCACCAGAAGAACTTATATATATGAGTACCACTGTGGTAACTACTCTCTACACCACCCTAAGTTCTTGTATATATGAGTACCACTGTGGTAACTTCTCTCTACACCACCCTAAGTTCTTGTATATATGAGTACCACTGTGGTAACTACTTTCTACACCACCCTAAGTTCTTGTATATATGAGTACCACTGTGGTAACTTCTCTCTACACCACCCTAAGTTCTTGTATATATGAGTACCACTGTGGTAACTACTCTCTACAGCACCAGAAGTACTTGTATATATGAGTACCACTGTGGTAACTTCTCTCTACACCACCCTAAGTTCTTGTATATATGAGTACCACTGTGGTAACTTCTCTCTACACCACCCTAAGTTCTTGTATATATGAGTACCACTGTGGTAACTTCTCTCTACACCACCCTAAGTTCTTGTATATATGAGTACCACTGTGGTAACTTCTCTCTCCAGCACCAGAAGAACTTATATATATGAGTACCACTGTGGTAACTACTCTCTACAGCACCAGAAGTACTTGTATATATGAGTACCACTGTGGTAACTACTCTCTCCAGCACCAGAAGAACTTATATATATGAGTACCACTGTGGTAACTACTCTCTACAGCACCAGAAGAACTTATATATATGAGTACCACTGTGGTAACTACTCTCTACAGCACCAGAAGTACTTGTATATATGAGTACCACTGTGGTAACTACTCTCTCCAGCACCAGAAGAACTTATATATATGAGTACCACTGTGGTAACTACTCTCTACAGCACCAGAAGTACTTGTATATATGAGTACCACTGTGGTAACTACTCTCTCCAGCACCAGAAGAACTTATATATATGAGTACCACTGTGGTAACTACTCTCTACAGCACCAGAAGAACTTATATATATGAGTACCACTGTGGTAACTACTCTCTACAGCACCAGAAGTACTTGTATATATGAGTACCACTGTGGTAACTACTCTCTCCAGCACCAGAAGAACTTATATATATGAGTACCACTGTGGTCACTACTCTCTACAGCACCGGAAGAACTTATATATATGAGTACCACTGTGGTAACTTCTCTCTACAGCACCAGAAGAACTTATATATATGAGTACCACTGTGGTAACTACTATCTCCAGCACCAGAAGAACTTATATATATGAGTACCACTGTGGTAACTACTCTCTAGAGCACCAGAAGAACTTATATATATGAGTACCACTGTGGTAACTACTCTCTACAGCACCAGAAGAACTTATATATATGAGTACCACTGTGGTAACTATTCTCTACAGCAGCAGAAGAACTTATATATATGAGTACCACTGTGGTAACTACTCTCTACAGCACCAGAAGAACTTATATATATGAGTACCACTGTGGTAACTACTCTCTACAGCACCAGAAGAACTTATATATTTGAGTACCACTGTGGTAACTACTCTCTACAGCACCAGAAGAACTTATATATATGAGTACCACTGTGGTAACTACTCTCTCCAGCACCAGAAGAACTTATATATATGAGTACCACTGTGGTAACTACTCTCTGCAGCACCAGAAGAACTTATATATATGAGTACCACTGTGGTAACTTCTCTCTACAGCACCAGAAGAACTTATATATATGAGTACCACTGTGGTAACTACTCTCTACAGCACCAGAAGTACTTGTATATATGAGTACCACTGTGGTAACTACTCTCTCCAGCACCAGAAGAACTTATATATATGAGTACCACTGTGGTAACTACTCTCTACAGCACCAGAAGTACTTGTATATATGAGTACCACTGTGGTAACTACTCTCTACAGCACCAGAAGAACTTGTATATATGAGTACCACTGTGGTAACTACTCTCTCCAGCACCAGAAGAACTTGTGTACATGAGTACCACTGTGGTAACTACTCTCTCCAGCACCAGAAGAACTTGTATATATGAGTACCACTGTGGTAACTACTCTCTACAGCACCAGAAGAACTTATATATATGAGTACCACTGTGGTAACTACTCTCTCCAGCACCAGAAGAACTTATATATATGAGTACCACTGTGGTAACTACTCTCTCCAGCACCTGAAGAACTTGTATGTATGAGTACCACTGTGGTAACTACTCTCTCCAGCACCAGAAGAACTTATATATATGAGTACCACTGTGGTAACTACTCTCTCCAGCACCAGAAGAACTTATATATATGAGTACCACTGTGGTAACTACTCTCTACAGCACCAGAAGTACTTGTATATATGAGTACCACTGTGGTAACTACTCTCTCCAGCACCAGAAGAACTTATATATATGAGTACCACTGTGGTAACTACTCTCTACAGCACCAGAAGAACTTATATATATGAGTACCACTGTGGTAACTACTCTCTACAGCACCAGAAGTACTTGTATATATGAGTACCACTGTGGTAACTACTCTCTCCAGCACCAGAAGAACTTATATATATGAGTACCACTGTGGTCACTACTCTCTACAGCACCGGAAGAACTTATATATATGAGTACCACTGTGGTAACTTCTCTCTACAGCACCAGAAGAACTTATATATATGAGTACCACTGTGGTAACTACTATCTCCAGCACCAGAAGAACTTATATATATGAGTACCACTGTGGTAACTACTCTCTAGAGCACCAGAAGAACTTATATATATGAGTACCACTGTGGTAACTACTCTCTACAGCACCAGAAGAACTTATATATATGAGTACCACTGTGGTAACTATTCTCTACAGCAGCAGAAGAACTTATATATATGAGTACCACTGTGGTAACTACTCTCTACAGCACCAGAAGAACTTATATATATGAGTACCACTGTGGTAACTACTCTCTACAGCACCAGAAGAACTTATATATTTGAGTACCACTGTGGTAACTACTCTCTACAGCACCAGAAGAACTTATATATATGAGTACCACTGTGGTAACTACTCTCTCCAGCACCAGAAGAACTTATATATATGAGTACCACTGTGGTAACTACTCTCTGCAGCACCAGAAGAACTTATATATATGAGTACCACTGTGGTAACTTCTCTCTACAGCACCAGAAGAACTTATATATATGAGTACCACTGTGGTAACTACTCTCTACAGCACCAGAAGTACTTGTATATATGAGTACCACTGTGGTAACTACTCTCTCCAGCACCAGAAGAACTTATATATATGAGTACCACTGTGGTAACTACTCTCTACAGCACCAGAAGTACTTGTATATATGAGTACCACTGTGGTAACTACTCTCTACAGCACCAGAAGAACTTGTATATATGAGTACCACTGTGGTAACTACTCTCTCCAGCACCAGAAGAACTTGTGTACATGAGTACCACTGTGGTAACTACTCTCTCCAGCACCAGAAGAACTTGTATATATGAGTACCACTGTGGTAACTACTCTCTACAGCACCAGAAGAACTTATATATATGAGTACCACTGTGGTAACTACTCTCTCCAGCACCAGAAGAACTTATATATATGAGTACCACTGTGGTAACTACTCTCTCCAGCACCTGAAGAACTTGTATGTATGAGTACCACTGTGGTAACTACTCTCTCCAGCACCAGAAGAACTTATATATATGAGTACCACTGTGGTAACTACTCTCTACAGCACCAGAAGAACTTATATGTATGAGTACCACTGTGGTAACTACTCTCTACAGCACCAGAAGAACTTATATATATGAGTACCACTGTGGTAACTACTCTCTACAGCACCAGAAGAACTTATATATATGAGTACCACTGTGGTAACTACTCTCTACAGCACCAGAAGAACTTATATATATGAGTACCACTGTGGTAACTACTCTCTACAGCACCAGAAGAACTTGTGTACATGAGTACCACTGTGGTAACTACTCTCTACAGCACCAGAAGAACTTGTGTACATGAGTACCACTGTGGTAACTACTCTCTACAGCACCAGAAGAACTAGTAAGTCTGAGTACCACTGTGGTAACTACTCTCTACAGCACCAGAAGAACTAGTGTACATGAGTACCACTGTGGTAACTACTCTCTACAGCACCAGAAGAACTTATATATATGAGTACCACTGTGGTAACTACTCTCTACAGCACCAGAAGAACTTATATATATGAGTACCACTGTGGTAACTACTCTCTACAGCACCAGAAGAACTTGTGTACATGAGTACCACTGTGGTAACTACTCTCTACAGCACCAGAAGAACTAGTAAGTCTGAGTACCACTGTGGTAACTACTCTCTACAGCACCAGAAGAACTTGTGTACATGAGTACCACTGTGGTAACTACTCTCTCCAGCACCAGAAGAACTAGTGTACATGAGTACCACTGTGGTAACTACTATCTACAGCACCAGAAGAACTAGTAAGTCTGAGTACCACTGTGGTAACTACTCTCTCCAGCACCAGAAGAACTAGTGTACATGAGTACCACTGTGGTAACTACTATCTACAGCACCAGAAGAACTAGTAAGTCTGAGTACCACTGTGGTAACTACTCTCTCCAGCACCAGAAGAACTTGTGTACATGAGTACCACTGTGGTAACTACTATCTACAGCACCAGAAGAACTAGTAAGTCTGAGTACCACTGTGGTAACTACTCTCTCCAGCACCAGAAGAACTTGTGTCCATGAGTGGTAACACTACAGCACCAGAAGAACTAGTAAGTAACCACTGTGGTACTCTCTCTCCAGCACCAGAAGAACTAGTGTACATGAGTACCACTGTGGTAACTACTATCTACAGCACCAGAAGAACTAGTAAGTCTGAGTACCACTGTGGTAACTACTCTCTACAGCACCAGAAGAACTAGTAAGTCTGAGTACCAGCACCAGAAGAACTTGTGTACATGAGTACCACTGTGGTAACTACTATCTACAGCACCAGAAGAACTAGTAAGTCTGAGTACCACTGTGGTAACTACTCTCTCCTGCACCAGAAGAACTTGTGTACATGAGTACCACTGTGGTAACTACTCTCTTCAGCACCAGAAGAACTAGTAAGTCTGAGTACCACTGTGGTAACTACTCTCTACAGCACCAGAAGAACTAGTAAGTCTGAGTACCACTGTGGTAACTACTCTCTACAGCACCAGAAGAACTTGTATATATAAGTACCAATGTGGTAGCTACACTACAGCACCAGAAAAATTTGTATGTACGAGTACCACTGTAGTAACTACGCTACAGTACCACTGTGGTAGCTACACTCTACACCACTGTAATAAGAATTTATCTTTTTTTCGGGGTTACTCATCTTGTGCACTTACAAGACATATAATACTGACTGTTAATGTAAAGGTGAACACCAGTGTTGTTCATATCAGTGTTCATGTATAACACTGACTGTTAATGTAAAGGTGAACACCAGTGTTGTTCATATCAGTGTTCATGTATAACACTGACTGTTAATGTAAAGGTGAACACCAGTGTTGTTCATAACAGTGTTCATGTATAACACTGACTATTAATGTAAAGGTGAACAATGTTATTCATAACAGTGTTCATGTATAACACTATTAATGTAAAGGTGAACACCAGTGTTATTCATATCAGTGTTCATGTATAACACTGACTATTAATGTAAAGGTGAACACCAGTGTTGTTCATAACAGAGTTCATGTATAACACTGACTATTAATGTAAAGGTGAACACCAGTGTTGTTCATATCAGTGTTCATGTATAACACTGACTATTAATGTAAAGATGAACACCGGTGTTGTTCATAACAGTGTTCATGTATAACACTGACTATTAATGTAAAGATGAACACCGGTGTTGTTCATAACAGTGTTCATGTATAACACTGACTGCTAATGTAAAGATGAACACCAGTGTTATTCATAACAGTGTTCATGTATAACACTGACTATTAATCTACAAGTAAACACCAGAGATGTTCATGTCAATCTTCTTGCATAACATTTTCTATTAATAACACTGTTATTTGTGTTCATTCACTAAAATAAACCTAAATTATGTTCTTGTCTGCGTTCGTTGAGAGTAGTGAACATTAATGTTCATGCACTACACGGCCGTTTAATGTAATGGAGAACACTAGTGTAGTTCTTCACTATGTTCACTCAAATCAGTAAAGATCAGTGTTTTTCTTGTCGTTGTTCATTTACAATAGTGGACATTATTTCTTTTATCTGTGTTCATTTACTAAATTCAAAATTAATGTTGTTCATAAAATCAGTGTTCATTCACTACAGTGAACATCAGTTTTATTTTTATCTGGGTTCATTCACTTTTGTTAAACTTTAATTTTGTTCTTATCATTGTTCATTCACTATAGTGAACATTAAAGTTGTTCTTACCATTGTTCATTCACTATAGTGAACATTAAAGTTGTTCTTAACATTGTTCATTCACTATAGTGAACATTAAAGTGGTTCTTATCATTGTTCATTCACTATAGTGAACATTAAAGTTGTTCTTATCATTGTTCATTCACTATAGTGAACATTAAAGTTGTTCTTATCATTGTTCATTCACTATAGTGAACATTAAAGTTGTTCTTATCATTGTTCATTCACTATAGTGAACATTAAACTTGTTCTTATCCTTGTTCATTCACTATAGTGTTGTTTATGCTAGAGTTGCTTCATTAACAAACCGTTATGTTAATTTATATTTAAATGATTATCTCTAATAATGTTTCACAGGTGAATGTGTAAGGTGAACTACAGGTGACGGTTTTAAATGAACTATAGGTAAACATACAAGGCGGAGTATAGGTGAAAAAATATAATCTGAAACACAAGTGAAGGTGCTAGGTGAACTACAAGTGAAGGTGCTAGGTGAACTACAAGTGAAGGTGCTAGGTGAACTATAAGTGAAGGTCCTAGGTGAACTACAAGTGAAGCTGCTAGGTGAACTAAAAGTGAAGGTGCTAGGTGAACTACAAGTGAAGGTGCTAGGTGAACTACAAGTGAAGGTGCTAGGTGAACTACAAGTGAAGGTGCTAGGTGAACTACAAGTGACGGTGCTAGGTGAACTACAAGTGAAGGTGCTAGGTGAACTACAAGTGAAGGTGCTAGGTGAACTACAAGTGAAGGTGCTAGGTGAACTACAAGTGAAGGTGCTAGGTGAACTACAAGTGAAGGTCCTAGGTGAACTACAAGTGAAGGTGCTAGGTGAACTACAAGTGAAGGTGCTAGGTGAACTACAAGTGAAGGTGCTAGGTGAACTACAAGTGACTGTGCTAGGTGAACTACAAGTGAAGGTGCTAGGTGAACTACAAGTGAAGGTGCTAGGTGAACTACAAGTGAAGGTGCTAGGTGAACTACAAGTGAAGGTGCTAGGTGAACTACAAGTGACTGTGTTAGGTGAACTACAAGTGAAGGTGCTAGGTGAACTACAAGTGAAGGTGCTAGGTGAACTACAAGTGAAGGTGCTAGGTGAACTACAAGTGAATGTGCTACGTGAACTGCAAGTGACTGTGCTAGGTGAACTACAAGTGAAGGTGCTAGGTGAACTACAAGTGAAGGTGCTAGGTGAACTACAAGTGACTGTGCTAGGTGAACTACAAGTGAAGGTGCTAGGTGAACTACAAGTGAAGGTGCTAGGTGAACTACAAGTGAAGGTGCTAGGTGAACTACAAGTGAATGTGCTACGTGAACTGCAAGTGAAGGTGCTACGTGAATTTCAGATGAAGGTGTAAGTATAAACTTCAAGTGAAGGTGTAAGCTGAACGGCAGGTGAATGTGCCAGACAAACTACACAGTATCGTGTAGGGGACACTGAGCAAGTGTGACACCTGGTGACATCACAGTATGGTGTAGGGGACACTGAGCAAGTGTGACACCTGGTAACATCACAGTATGGTGTAAGGGACACTGAGCAAGAGTGATACCTGGTAACATCACAGTATGGTGTAGGGGACACTGAGCAAGTATGACACCTGGTAACATCACAGTATCGTGTAAGGGACACTGAGCAAGTGTGACACCTGGTAACATCACAGTATGGTGTAGGGGACATTGAGCAAGTGTGACACCTGGTGATATCACAGTATGGTGTAGGGGACACTGAGCAAGTGTGACACCTGGTAACATCACAGTATGGTGTAAGGGACACTGAGCAAAAGTGACACCTGTTAACATCACAGTATGGTGTAGGGGACACTGAGCAAGTATGACACCTGGTAACATCACAGTATGGTGTAAGGGACACTGAGCAAGTATGACACCTGGTAACATCACAGTATGGTGTAGGGGACACTGAGCAAGTGTGACACCTGGTAACATCACAGTATGGTGTAGGGGACACTGAGCAAGTGTGACACCTGGTAACATCACAGTATGGTGTAGGGGACACTGAGCAAGTGTGACACCTGGTAACATCACAGTATGGTGTAGGGGACACTGAGCAAGTGTGACACCTGGTAACATCACAGTAAGGTGTAGGGGACACTGAGCAAGTGTGACACCTGGTAACATCACAGTATGGTATAGGGGACACTGAGCAAGTGTGACACCTGTTAACATCACAGTATGGTATAGGGGACACTGAGCAAGTGTGACACCTGGTAACATCACAGTATCGTGTAAGGGACACTGAGCAAGTGTGACACCTGGTAACATCACAGTATGGTGTAGGGGACACTGAGCAAGTGTGACACCTGGTAACATCACAGTATGGTATAGGGGACACTGAGCAAGTATGACACCTGGTAACATCACAGTATCGTGTAAGGGACACTGAGCAAGTGTGACACCTGGTAACATCACAGTATGGTGTAGGGGACACTGAGCAAGTGTGACACCTGGTAACATCACAGTAAGGTGTAGGGGACACTGAGCAAGTGTGACACCTGGTAACATCACAGTATGGTGTAGGGGACACTGAGCAAGTGTGACACCTGGTAACATCACAGTAAGGTGTAGGGGACACTGAGCAAGTGTGACACCTGGTAACATCACAGTATGGTATAGGGGACACTGAGCAAGTGTGACACCTGGTAACATCACAGTATGGTATAGGGGACACTGAGCAAGTGTGACACCTGGTAACATCACAGTATGGTATAGGGGACACTGAGCAAGTGTGACACCTGGTAACATCACAGTATGGTATAGGGGACACTGAGCAAGTGTGACACCTGTTAACATCACAGTATGGTATAGGGGACACTGAGCAAGTGTGACACCTGGTAACATCACACACTGTCGATAATATACACTTGACTTTCCCTGCTTCAAAATGTATAGCTTAAGGTTAGATTTTATTTAGCTCAGCGCAGCACAGCACAGCTCCAGCAGAAATTTCCACTCTTCATAATTCGTTTTCCCGTCTTGGCTACCCTTCCCATTTCATAGACTCTGCCCTCTCACGTGCTAAACGTAATTTCTTCTCTCCCAAACTCTCTACTTCTGGGAACTCTTCTGTCCTCTGCCTTCCCTACATTTTCGTCTTTCTAATCTCAACAATTCTCTCCATCCTTTAGACATCAAGCTTACTTTCCACCAGACTAACACTCTTCGCACTAATCTCGTTCATAACTCTCCTCCTTCTACAGATGTTCCTGGTGTCTTCTCTATTTCTTGCTCCTCCTGTCCTCTTTAATACTTTGGAGAAACTGGTCGATCTCTTTTAAACCAGGATTAGAGAGCACAAAAGTAGTGTTAGGCTTGCCGACACTAACAATGCTCTTTTCTTTCAAGTCAGAGATCACAGCCATCCTATTGACTAGTCTTCTGCTAAAACTGTCTTCCCTACTTCCAACTCTAACAGTCGCCGTCTAGTTGAATCCTCTCTAATACACAACTTTCCTTGTATGAATCTTAGTCCTGGCTTTGTCTCTGTAGATGCCTTCCTCCCCCACTACATTGTAAAATGCTCCAAACTTCAGAACACTCGTGACTTAACCTGATTCCTCCTTTTTTCTTCTTCTCCCTCTTCCCCTCTCCTCTTTCCTTTTTCTCCTCTGGGTTGTCTTTCTTTCTTCTGTCTCGTGTTTCTGTTCCTTCATTATTTATTTCATTACTTCCCCTTCCCCCCACCTCTGTGCACTTGCTCTCCCTCTGTGGGCACCTAGCTCCCTTGCAGTGCTCCCCTTTCTTTGTATTTGACTGGCTCCTCCTCCTTAGTTCCCAACTACTACTACTACTACTACTACTACTACTACTACTACTACTACTACTACTACTACTACCACCACCACCACCACTACCTCTTCTAGCCTATATATACCCATCCTGTTCCACTTCTCGTTAGTGTGACTTTGTAAATGGTCCAGGTCGGACCGAAACGTCGTCGTAAGCTCCTCTCTTCTATGTGCGGGTTATTTGTGTATCGTTCCAGTCACGGTATTGTGCCTTTTTTTGTTATTAAAAGATATTACCCATAAGGAGAGTAGCTTCTCCGTACCATTACTGGCGCTGCTTCTCTGTACCAATACTGGCACTGCTTCTCCGCACCATTACTGGCACTGTTTCTCCGTACCATTACTGGCACTGTTTCTCCGTATCATTACTGGCACTGTTTCTCCGTACCATTACTAGCACTATTTCTCCGTACCATTACTGGCACTATTTCTCCGTACCATTACGGGCACTGTTTCTCCGTACCATTACTGGCCCTGTTTCTCCGTACCATTACTGGCACTATTTCTCCGTACCATTACTGGCACTGTTTCTCCGTATCATTACTGGCACTGTTTCTCCGTACCATTACTGGCACTGTTTCTCCGTATCATTACTGGCACTGTTTCTCCGTACCATTACGGGCACTGTTTCTCCGTACCATTACGGGCACTGTTTCTCCGTACCATTACTGACGAAATATAACCGTATCAAAGACAAAACACTCAGATCACAACGTAAGAGGTACAGACATACATGCGCATGGCTCGTGATCAGCAACATGTGATCGGTTATGAGGATGTCTTCACTAAATTCAACTTCAATAACAAAAACATACAGTGCGATCAAGTCAACCATGTCTTAAATGAAACAAGCTGGGAAGATATCCTAAACAACATGGATTCGTACCTGTGCCTAGAAAGAATTAACTCTGAGGCACTTGAGGTATGTTCAAGGCAAATTCCTTTAATAAAAAGTAAGCATAGATGCAAACTAGAAAGAGAGAGATGCTCCATATACAGGCGTAGGCGACGAATCACAGAGCTGCTGAGAAGGTACAGTATATCTGAAATACGAAGGCAGGCATTGAGCAGAGATATGGCAAATATCGAACTCAGGACGAACTAAAAGCCATAAATGAAATTGAAAGAAACCCAAAATACTTCTTTTCTTATGCCATATCTAAAGCGAAAACAACATCCAGTATTGGACCCCTGGGCAGACGAGATGGGACGTTACACAGATGACAGCAAGGAAATGAGTGTTTAGTGAGCCACTAACCAGACTAAGAGTCGACAACCTAAATGATTTTTTTATGACTGAGACTCAGAATCTGGTTAGTTCAAACATCTCTGATATTATACTAACACCACAAGACTTCAAAATGGCAATAAAGGACATGTCCATGCACTCTGTTCCAGGACCAGACTGTGGAACTCCGTGTTCACAAAAAACTGCTAAAAGCCCCTGTCATGTGCCTTTAGCATTCTGTGGAGAGGGAGCATGGACACATGGGTCATCCTAGTAACTTAAAACAACAGACTAAGCCTCACTCCACAAAGGGAGCACTAAAGCAAAAACATAGAATTACAGACCAATAACACTAACGTCCCATATCATTAAAATCTTTGAAAGGGTTCTTAGAACTATGATCGCTACACACCTAGATACCCTTTAGTTAAACCAAATCCAGGACAACAGGTTTGGAACAGACCGCTCCTGTTTGTCCCAACTACTGGATCACTATGACAAGATCCTGGATGCTCTTAAGGACAAACAAAATGAAGATGTATACACAGACTTTGTGAAATCCTTCGACACCTCAAATCCATTAACACAAAGCACAAATATAAAAAACAGTATAGAATGGGTCAAATAACTAGAGAACAGTCGAAAAGTTACTCGTCAGCACTTACCAAGTGTGACCATGGTGTATAGCTTCCTAATAAATAGAACACAAGGAGTAAGAGCAAACAGAGTAAAGTCTGAGGCGGCCACAATGAAAAGCTCTGTTACAAGGCACAGTACTCTCTCCCATCCTGTTCCTCATCCTCATATCTGATATAGACAAAGATGTAAGAGATGTAAACCACATCACAGTGTCTTTCTTAGTGGATGACACCAGAGTTTGCATGACAGTGTCTTCCATCGAAGACACTGCAAGACTCCACCCACACATCTACCAAATCTCTAACTGGGCCGAAGAAAAAATATGAAGTTCAATAAAGAGAAATTTCAATTTCTCCAGTAAGGAATATTTGAGGAAATTAAAACTGTATTGGAGAATTAAACAAATTCCAACCACACAACAGAGCGAAAAAGTGAGGTGAAGGACCTAGGAATGATAACATCTGAGGATCTCACTTTCACAGATCACAACAATGATTCTCTTCAAATCTCTTGTTCTCTCTAGGCTGCAATATTGCTGTACACTAAGGGCGCCTTTCAAGGCAGGTGAAATTGCTGAAAGCCTTCAAAGTACACATAAGTACGATAAAACACCTAAATTTCTGGGAAAGGTTGAAGTTCCTTTACGTGTACTCCCTGGAACGCAGGCGGAAAAGATACATGAGAATGTACACTTGGAAAATCCTAGAGGGATTAATACCAAATCTGCACATGAAAATTCCTCCTTACGAAAGGAAAAGACTTGACAAGCGGTGCAACATCCCTCCAGTGAAAAGCAGGGGCGCCACGAGCACGCTAAGAGACAACACAATATGTGTCAAGGGCCCAAGACTATTCAACTTCCTCCTAGCATACTTTACTGGGATTACCGATAGACTCCTGGCTGTCTTAAAGTAGGCATTTGACAGGCACCTAAAGTCAGTACCAGACCATCGGGCTCTTTTTCGTACGTCAGTCTACGTGCGGCTAGCAGTAACAACCTGGTTGATCAGGCCTGACCCACATCGAGGCCTGGTCACAGACCAGGCATCGTAGGCGTTGATCCCCAAATACCTGTCCAGGTACATTCCAGGTATACCTGTTGATGTCCCTCTGGACAACTATTCTTTTACATTTTATTGTTGACGTGCAGTCAACTACAACCACTAGTCTGCTATAATATATAAAAATTGGTATTTATTTTCTCATTTATTTACTTATAAGCAAACTTTATGGATCTTATAAACTTCTCACCATATTCTCAACATATAGTATTCAAACAGGAAGAGAAAGAAATTACTTCTGAGCTTACCACAGCAATAAATGTCCTGGCATCAAGAAGCATGACTAGTTCTACTAGGTACATGATGTTTGAAGGATCGTATGGTTATGTGGATATAGCGTCGTGAATTTCGACTTGCTTCACAGCAGGTGAGCTAAAATAACATGGGTTCGATCCCCAGCCAGCCTCAGTTTGTAAATGCCACTTGTTAATACCACTTGTTAATACCACTTGTTAATACTACTTGTTTTGTGGTTACATTAATATATGGACTGCTCGTGAAGGCTGGTATTCAAACAGAAATAGAATGAAATTAGTTCTGAGTTCACCACTGCCACATGTCCCCGCATCATGAAACATGCCTAGTTCCGCTAGGTACATGATGTATGAAAGATTATATGGTACAGTGGTCAGAGCGTTGTGAATTTTTACTTTCTTCCCACGAGGCGGGAAAGATAACATGGGTTCGATCCCCGGCCAGCCACAATAAGAACATAAAAATATAAAGGAGGAACACTGCAGCAGGCCTGTTGGCCCATGCTAGGCAGGTAGTTTACAATCCATCCCACTAAAAAAACATTTGCCCAACCAATTTTCAATGTCACCCAAGAAATAAGCTCTGTTAACCCTATCCACTCATATGCAAGTCCCACTCAAATCCAACCCCTCTCACTCATGCATTTATTAAACCTAAATTTGAAACTACCCAAGGTTTTAGCCTCAATAACCCAACTAGATAGACTGTTCCACTCATCAACTACCCTATATCCAAACCAATATTTTCCTATATCTTTTCTAAATCTAAACTTGTCTAATTTGAATCCATTACTGCGGGTTCTCTCTTGGAGAGATATCCTCAAGACCTTATCTATATCACCTTTATTAATACCCATTTTCCACTTATACACTTCGATCATGTCTTCCCTCATTCTTCTTCTAACAAGTGAATGCAATTTAAGGGTCTTCAATCTTTCTTCATAAGGAAGATTTCTAATGCTATGTATTAATTTAGTCATTCTATGCTGAATGTTTTCTAACGAATTTATGTCTATGTCTATTCTGTAATATGGAGACCAGAACTGAGCTGCATAATCTAGGTGAGGCCTTACTAATGATGTATAAAGCTGTAATATAACCACTGAACTTCTGTTGCTTACACTTCTTGATATAAATCCCAGTAATCTATTTGCCTTATTACGTACGCTTAGGCATTGCTGTCTTGGTTTAAGGTTGCTGCTTATCATAACCCCCAAGTCTTTTTCACAATCTGTATGGCTAAGTTCTACATTAATTAACTTGTAAGTGCTAGGGTTATGGACACTCCCGAGCTTCAGAACCTTGCATTCATCTACATTGAACTGCATCTGCCACTTTGCTGACCAGGTATTGAGTTTGTCTAAATACTCCTGAAGTTTCCTGATATCAACGTTTGAATCAATTATCCTGCCTATCTTTGTGTCATCGGCGAATTTGATCATTTCACTAGTAATTCCCTCATCAAGATCATTGATATATATAAACAACAACTTGTTACAGATCCCCACTCGGATTTAACCCCCATTTATGTACACTCTCTGCTTCCTGTCTGTGAGCCATGACTCGATCCACGAGAGCACTTTTCCCCCAATGCCATGAGCTGCCACTTTCTTTAACAGTCTTTGGTGCGGAACTCTATCAAAAGCCTTACTAAAATCTAAGTAAATAATATCAAATTCTTTATCGTGATCAACAGCCTCAAAAGCTTTACTGAAGAAAGTTAATAAATTGGTTAGACAAAAACGGCCTCTCGTGAATCCATGCTGAGTATCATTAATCAAGCTATGCTTGAGATGGCTTCTTATAATCTCAACTATAATTGACTCTAGTAATTTGCCTACAATTGAGGTCAGGCTTATTGGGAGGTAATTTGACGGTAACGACTTGTCCCCTGCTTTAAAAATAGTAATTACATTAGCCATCTTCCACATATCAGACACTACATTAGTTAATGGTTCACAGAGTTCCATTTTGCATTCCTTAAGAACCCCTGAAGAAAGCTCATCAGGACCTGGCGACTTATTTTATTCAGTCGGTCTATTTGTTTCATAACCAATTCACCAGTGACTGTGATGTTACATAATTTATCTTCTTCAGGCCCACTATAGAAATTAATTACTGGAATATTGTTAGTGTCTTCCTGTGTAAAAACCGAGAGAAAATAATTATTTAAAATCGAGCACATTTCATTCTCTTTATCAGTAAGATGTCCATAGTTATTTTTAAGGGGGACCTATCTTTTCTCTAACTTTCGTTCTATAGACCTGGAAAAAACTTTTTGGGTTAGTTTTCGAATTCCTAGCAACTTTAATTTCATAGTCCCTTTTAGCTTTCCTTATCCCCTTTTCAACGTCCCTCTTAATGTCAATATACTGATTTATAAGATGACCCTCACCTCTTTTGATACGCCTATAAATTCCTTTCTTATGCCCTAGTAGATATTTCAGCCTATTATTCATCTATTTTGGGTCATTTCTATTTGATCTAATTTCTTTATACGGGATAAACGTTCTTTGAGCAGCATGTATAGTGTTCAGAAAACTGTCATCTTGATAGCTCTCTTCGTTACCCCAGTCAACAGATGATAAGTGTTCTCTAAGCCCATTGTAATCTGCTAAGCGAAAATCTGGAACTGTTACTGAGTTATCCCTAATATCATACTTCCATTCTATGCTAAAGGTAATTGATTTGTGATCGCTTGTGCCGAGTTCCTCATTAATTTCTAAATTATTAATAAGAGTTTCCTTGTTCGCCAGAATAAATTGCTTCAAAAACATTCCTGAACTACTTCTAAGAAGTCATTTGATTCTAAATTCCCAGACAAGAAATTCCAATCAATGTGACTAAAGTTAAAGCCCTCTATAATTACTACATTATCATGCCTTGTGGCCTTAACAATTTCCTCCCACAGTAATTTCCCTTGGTCCTTATCTAAGTTTGGGGGACGGTATATCACTCTTAGAATAAACTTTTTATGCCCCTCTTAAAATTCTATCCAGACAGACTCTGTATGTGTTACCTCAGATTTAATACCCGTTTTTATGCAACAGTTCAAGTGATCTCGGACATACAGTGCCACCCCACCTCCCTTACCGATATTTCTATATACTTGGAACAATTTAAAACCTTGAATGTGACATTCCGAAGGCATGTCCCGACTTTTGGAATTAAACCATGTCTCAGTGATTGCAAATACATCAATGTTACCTGCACTAGCAACTAATCTCAACTCATCCATCTTATTCCTAGCACTACGGCAATTAGCATAATATAATTTTAAAGACCCTCCTTTCTCTTTACCCTTCCTGCTCATAACTGTTTTTTCACTAAACCTATTACTGTCCTTGTCGCCTAGTGCCATTGGCTTTCCAATATCCACCTCGTTCTGCTTATTACTAGTTTCTCTAGAACTCATAATATTACTACACTGGGACTTCACTGTATTCTCGCCAAAACCCATACCACTATATATTCCTAGTTTAAATCCCTAACAGCTCCCTCCACTGCAGTTGCCAGTGCCCCCACCCCAGGCCTAGATAAGTGAACCCCATCCCTGACATACATGTCATTTCTGCCGTAGAAGAGGTCCCAGTTGCCAATGAATGTTACCGCATTTTCCTTACAGTATTTGTCCAACCAGTTATTGACACCAATTGCCCTGGACAACCATTTGTTTCCAACTCCTCTCCTTGGCAAAATACCACATATGACAGGGTTCCCACCCTTCTTCCTAATTATCTCTATTGCTGACCTATTTCTGCTAATCAGGTCCTCACTCCTACGTCTGCCAACATCGTTGCCTCCCACACTGAAGCAGATAATAGGATTGCTCCCATTACCTTTCATGATGTCGTCCAGACGGCTAACAATATCCCCCATCCCAGCCACAGGAAAACATACCCTGTGCCTCCTCTTCCTGTCCCTAAGACAAAAGGCCCTATCCATAAACTTAACCTGACTGTCTCCAACTAAAACAATGTTCTTACCTTCATTTGTGGAATTTGTCGTGACGTTCTTGATGGTCTTCATTGGGGTATCAAGGGATGTCTCACTCACATCTGCCAATGCTCCCTTGGTGCTCGTTGTGACGTTCCCAGTAGACAACCCACATTCGTCTGGTAACACCGAAAATGGGTTGGAAGTCTGCACAGCAATCTTCTGGATCTTCGTTGTTTCTGCCACTCCAACAGACTTCTTGATTTTCAGCTTTGTTCCATGTTGACCGGCCTCTGACAAGGTTCCTCTCTTGACCTGAGGACTCACAACAGGAGGATTACTTCGAATTCTCTTGTTTTCCTCCGTCAGTCGCCGTATCTCAAGCTTAGCAACCGTAAGCTCCTCTTTCAGCTACTGGTACAGTTGCTCAAGAGAGGACATCTTGTGCAGATTCACGGAGAACACACTGGACAGAACTTCACACGTCACCACTGAGCTAAGTACACGTCACCACTGGCTAAGTACAAGTCACCACTGAGCTAAGTACATGTCACCACTGGCTAAGTACACGTCACCACTGAGCTAAGTACATGTCACCACTGAGCTAAGTACATGTCACCACTGAGCTAAGTACACGTCACCACTGAGCTAAGTACACGTCACTACTGAGCTAAGTACACGTCACCACTGAGCTAAGTACACGTCACCACTGAGCTAAGTACACGTCACCGCTGAGCTAAGTACACGTCAACAATGTATTAATAGAACTTGTGCCATGGTTGCTTATATATATGTGGTGCCGAATAGGTAAAACCTGCGTTTCTGGCCTCAATAGCAACGCTCTTCTTGCCAAATAAGGCAAGCGAGAATTTGTGAATGCAATAATTTTGCAAAAATCATTCTGAACATAATGATGAAAAAATACATCATTGTGTTTGTTTATTATTAAATTATTGTAAACTTATCTAAAGTATATTTAGTTGAATTAGGCTAAATTATATTGCGCCTGTTATAATAAGGTTAGGTAAGTTTCCTAAGGTTCTTTTGGCACAAAATTATTAATTTTTAAATTTACATAAATGAAAACAATACATCTTTAAACGTATAAGAGATAATTTTAGAAAGGATTTAATTTTAAACGTGTTCTTGCTAAATGACCAATTTTACTTATTCGGCAAGACACACACACACACACACACACACACACACACACACATATATATATATATATATATATATATATATATATATATATATATATATATATATATATATATATATATATATATATATATATATATATATATACGTGTGTGTGTGTGTGTGTGTGTGTGTATATAGTCAGGTCAGGTTCACTACTTTTCACGTTCCACACTTCCAGTCACCATACCCACCCAGAATGTTGTATACCCACCCAGAATGTTGTACTCCACTCCTACGGTCTAGATAGCCAGATGGTTGCCAATCAGGAGAAAGTGAGCAGTCAGGGAAATGGCACGGCTGGCAATACTAGGAGAGGCAAGTGTCTGTCGTGTTTACAGCTTCTTTGTCTCGACTCTAATGGTTTCCTCCGCAAACACAGTAGCTGCCCTGGTTCAGGTTGTCCTCCTGTGGAAAGTAATGACCCACAGCCACTCCAGGCACCTGAACACACTCCAACAGATCTCATCTCATCAGATAATATCTTGGAAGCAATTAAAGCAACAAGTACCAGGACCTTCCCACATATTCCCAAAGTAGCCCATCCACACGAAGTTGGAAAACTCACAGACCTCTTAGAAAAGTAAACGATGATTCCACTATCCTAAATGCTCCACCAGCCATCAAGGCATGGCACAAGTTGCTAATTTTTGGCAATGTCTGCTTAGCTGTACCAGAAAGAAGGAGAAAGAGGCTGTGAAGGCTTACTCAGCCCTGTAACAACTTCAGTCAATATTACCAAGGCTGGCTCCTCCTCAGGAAAGTTAATGAATAGAAAAAGAAAAAATAATTACAGACAATGATAAACACTTTATTATTTAGAAACGGAAAATGTAAAACAATAAAACATGAATGGGTATCTTAATTGAAAGAAAAATGAAAAAAATTACATTTGAACTCAACGCTAATATAAGTATATCGTGGTAATGGGGTGTCAGGTGTTGGTGACACTGTGTGTTGTTGAAATCGTAGCCGTTGCTGATGTGGGGGGGGGGAGGAGGTGTTAGTGACCACCACTGGCTCGTTCTTCACAGAGTATAGCCGTGTGTAATTACTTCAGATGACAGGAAAACAGGTTCGTTACCACTGCTATGATGAGGGGTTAGGTCCTGTGTTGGCTTACATAACAGGTAAGTAGACTAAACATGGGACGTCTCAGGACCTTAGTGCGTCTCCTATTCTTCTCGTTGGTTGGCAGGTGACCCTCTCTGTCATTCCAAGCTGTAATGAGAGACAGATTACCCACTGCTTAAGAAATCACTCTCCATGATAAGTACAATACCTAAAAGATGTGGTGATTATTAAAACATTTAACAGATAAAGACTGAAAGGACTAAATTATTGGTCAAAAGTGAAGCTTTCAACCAATAAGTCCACTAAAATATGATCAGGCATGTACTTACAGTAGTGTTGGGAGCTGTGAGTCGAGTGATTTACTGTTTGACCGGAGCCCCACACGTCACCTTTCGGGGGGCTTCCTCCTCGGTTGTTCGTATGTCATCCAACACTTGTTGGTATATTCCCTGTTGATGTTCCCTTCAGTGCTGTCTTCCCAGAGCCCTTCCTGTCTCTACTGTAAAAACTTCCTTAAATCTCCTGTTTAGCTCCTCACATACCTCCTGATCATTTCTTGTGAGTTCTCCACCTTCTGTCCTCATTCTGATCACCTGGTCCTCGACTGTTGTCTTCCTCCTGATGTGGCTATACAACAGTTTCGGGTCAGTCTTGACTTTCGATGCTATGTTATTTTCATACTGTCGTTGTGCCTCCCACCTTACCTGTGCATACTCGTTCCTGGCTCTGCGACTGATCTCCCTAATTTCACGTGTGCTCTACCTTCTGTACTTTTTTCATTCTCTATTGCACTTTGTTTTTGCCTCCTTACACCGTCGGATAAACCAGGGGCTCGTTCTGGTCTTCCCATTGTTTCTGTTGCCCTTGGGAATAAACCTTTCCACTGCCTCCTTGCATTTTGTTGTTACATATTCCATCATTTCATTTACTGGCTTTCCAGCCAGTTCTCTGTCCCACTGAATCTCCTGCAGGAAGTTCCTCAAACCTGTGTAATCCTGTGTATGTGTGTGTGTGCGTGTGTGTGTGTGTGTGTGTGTGTGTGTGTGTGTGTGTGTGTGTGTGTGTGTGTGTGTGTGTGTGTGTGTGTGTGTGTATGTGTGTGCATGAGTGTGGTGTGTGTGTGTGTGTGTGTGTGTGTGTGTGTGTGTGTGTGTGTGTTTGTGTGTGTGTGTGTGTGTGTGTGTGTGTGTGTGTGTGTGTGTGTGTGTGTGTGTGTGTGTGTGTGTGTATGTGTGCATTTGTGTAGTGTATGTGTTTGTGTGTATGTGTGTGTGTGTATGTGTGTATATGTGTGTGCATGTGTGTGGTGTATGTGTGTTGGGGTATGCATGTATATGTGTGCTTGTCCGTGTATGTGTGTGCGTGTGTGACTGAACGAATTCGTAACATAATTTTCCATTAATACAGCTACCGCTACCGCCTTCTATGGTCGAATCCAGAATACTAAAAACAGTAGAAGAAGCAGTTTTGACGTTATCAGTCCGTCGTCTTCGTAGGGTGATCAGTCCCTCCTTTTTTAAACATGTATTTTTTTTTATATTTTATTTAAAACAGTTCATACAATATACATAGATAGTTACGTATATAAATATGATGTAAATATACATAAAAAGAGGCATTATCAGTGGGTGTGTTGCGGTCCACTAAGTAACATTATCAGTGGGTGTGTTGCGGTCCACTAAGTAACATTATCAGTGGGTGTGTTGCGGTCCACTAAGTAACATTATCAGTGGGTGTGTTGCGGTCCACTAAGTAACACTATTCATAATGATTCTGATATACACATAACTACATAACTAACACACTACTGCAAAATACACAGTGCTTCCATTACTGTTTTTTTCATAATGTAAAATGACACAAAGCACTTACAATACTAGTGACGTACCCCCCCCCCCCCAACATTTACGTTGTTATTATTATTTTTTTTTATTTTATATAAAACATCATAAATACAAGGCTGCTTAAAAATTAAGTAGTATCACCATACATATTCTATAGAGTACACCAAGATTCACACCATAAATACCAGAAAAAAAAAACATTGTAACTAATACGAATAGATATATACGACAAACACACCATAAAATGCATACGTACGTTTCACTAAACACACACAATACCAAAAGATATAACTGCGCAACAAATATAACACTGGTGGAAACCCCACTAAACCCATTATAAGTTACATTGACATCATACAAACATGTTACATTAATGATTAAACAATGGCTTATGTAATTTGCATAAAAAATATACAATTGTTTATAGAAATTCAAACTTAGACACAAATTCAATGATTTACTCTAACACAAATTTATTAACATAATAAATATTATATAAATTGACGATCATATTAATCGTCAGCAGTTTCCATCCATTCCATAAGTGTTCAATCTTGATACCTATGAACTACGTTTGAATCACAAACAAAAATCACAGTATTGCGAAATATTTATAGGATAAATCTGGACGACTCAGGGTAATGTACACGTGTTATATCCCTTTAATACTTTGGTGACTCACAGACTAGATTGAACAGTAACAGGGAAGGGATAAAACATACATACATACATACATATATATATATATATATATATATATATATATATATATATATATATATATATATATATATATATATATATATATATATATACATATATATATATATATATATATATATATATATATATATATATATATATATATATATATATATATATATATATATATATATATATATATATATATATATATATATATATATATATATATATATATATGCAGGTTTGTAAACCCAAATATCTGGACCTATAAAACAAAATCCAAAACAAAATACTAAGAAAACATGTGACTCAAGAAAAAACGAGTCTTTACACAAAAGGAAAGCTTCAAAAATATAACAAATACTGTAAAGGCACCACTGTCATTTTGTACACAAAGGGTATAGTAAGTAACCCTAACTCCAGAATCAACAAACACATCCATAACAACTAGAATACATCCATGCCCAATCTCATATTCACGCAACTCACACCTCCCCCCAAGAGACGAGCCAGCTATTGCCCACTGACCTACACGGAAACTTACCCGGCATGCCCGTATATTATTCACAAATTCACAAGGCTTTCAATAGTTAGCCTTTTATAACCGTCCGAAAAACCCTTATCCCACCTCATTCCATACAATTCCCTATTCCTACACATTGTACGATAAAACGTTATTGCAAGGACACGCCGTCTCACCTCACTTACCCCTTTCCCCCTCATTACCCACGAAATATAAATGTAATCCACGATAATATAATCTAAAGCTCGTCTAACTTCCTGGTCTAATCCACCGATGTCGAGACTTAAAGCGCGCAAGACCTGCACCCCTCTCTCCCCCCCCACCCTCGGTACCACCCTACCTAACCAACCCCTGACATCTTCTAAACCTTCGCAAAAATAGACAACATGAAAAGCCGTGCCTTCTCCTCCACAAAACCCACACCCGCCACCTTCCATGACTCTTCTGGATCGTAGTATTGCCCGTGACGGCAATATACCATGTAAAAAACGGAACATGACTTCACGCACCCTAGGCCGTAATTTCAGCTTACTAAATCTGAGCCAAATATTTTCCCACGAGTACATGGGGAACAAACCTTCTACTGGAGCTGCGCACGTACCCCCTAGTAACCTACTTAAAACCCTTATGCGAATGTTTTTCCGTTCCCTTACCATCAACAAAGCCCGTAGTACAATCTCACATTCCCTCAATTCCATTCCCCCATACCACTTTTTCAATCTCATATATACCTGTTCCATATTTCCCGCCATCACACCCACACGCCAAACCTCCCACTTTAGAAAAACACATTTTACCCTACGCTTTAAGTCCAACAATCCCAAACCTCCTCGACGGACAGGTAACATAACAACCTCACATTTTAACCAATCACACCTCGATCCCCACATAAAGGTAAATACTCGTCTCAATATTCCATTGATCGCTGTTCCTGTAATCGGGAATACAGCCGCAACGTGCCACACCTTACTATACAATAAAACGTTAACAACGATCACACGTTGGGCCAGAGTGAGATGTTGGGGCCTCAAAACACCCAGACGACCAATGACCTTTTCCAACGTCCTAACTGAATTTTCCTCCCGCGCCACATCCAAATCGTCTCTATAAATAATACCACAAATCTTTAATGACATCGCAGTCGTGTTAACCACGTTACAGCTCACCATTCCACCCCCTTTCCAGGTACCCAACCCCATGATCATCGACTTTTCACTATTTACCTTCATACCCGTGGCACGTTCAAACACACAACATCTTCCAACACTTTCATAGACATCCGTTCACACACCAAAACAGTCGTGTCATCCACATAACCTATTAATGCCGGCCAATATCTCCCTTCCCCTACCCCCCCTCACCCCGGGAATTGACTGTGCTCTCAACCATCCTGTAAAAGGGATCCTGAAAACACGCAAATAAGATCTGTGACATAGGGCACCCTTGTCGTAAACCTCTACCCATCTCGAAGTCCGTCCCCATACACCCATTTATTTGTACTCTCATCTTTGCTCCCTTATACAGCGTGTTTACCCATCCAACTATTTCTTCACCGTAACCCTGTCTCCTAAGTATACTCTGCAGTGCACCTCTTTCCACTCTGTCATAGGCGGCTCGCCAGTCTAAGGCCAGTAAAGCCGCCCCTCCCCCCCCCCTTTGACTCCACAAAACTTCTTAAAATCCCGTGACCTTCTAACATCGACCTGCCCGGCAACCCAAACTGCGATGGTGAAACAACCCTCCCCACTACGCATTTCACCCTATTCCCCAAAATTTTAGCGAAAACCTTATAGTCTGCACAGAGCAACGATATTGCCCTATACTTCCCAAGGTCTGGCTGCCCTTTGCCTTTCGGGACCAGCACCACAATTGCTGTATTCTGCTTATTTCCTAACGTACCCTTCTCCTTCATACAATTTAATAATCTTACCATGAACTTTTGGGCTGAATGGAGGCAACTAAACCTGGAGGAAGTGAAAAAGCTGAAGGAAGCCATGAAAAAAATATAAAAGTGGGCAGATGTGGTAGCAGTAATGAAGGAATGAGAAGCAGAAAATGGAATGGATAAAGAAGGTAAATTACTAGTGGAGATGCTGTCAGTAGACGAGAGGAAAAGGGTGATAAAGGAAACAGCAATGAAAACAGTGAAGACAGAAAAGGCAATCTTCAGGCAAAATAATGGGTGGAAATAAAAGAGAGGATGCTGATGATCTTTAGAATCAAGGAGAGTGAAAGAATGTCAGGAAGTAGGAGATGGGAGGAAAAAAGCATAACTGAATCTATCATTGGATGCTTAGGAGAATAAGATGAGCAATGAAAATTTTTCAAAAGATTGAGAGGTATTACCGTGACAAACAACGTCGAATCAAACTATTCTTCTGGACAGAATCCTGAGACAGAAAGAAAGAAGGAAATACAAGTGCTATTGCTGTATATAGTGGATCGGAACAGGACGGAGACGGAGAGGGAACAGATGAGAAATTATGGCCCATCTCAAGACCCACCCCAACTTTCCCAATAGTAACAATATCCCCATAACCTTTTCCTTTATCGCCAAACGCTTTCTACTCCCCCCTATAACTGCCATCTTAACTCCTCCCCAATAATGATACATACACTGTCCCCAGCTCTTCCTACCCAACTCCTGCCAGATGCTCAACAAACAGAAAGTCTAGACCACAACAACCTGAACATCGTTAAAAAAGAAAGCTCAGTGTTATACAGTAGTTGGAATTCATTATCAAAAGAAAATGGTGAGTTTAAGAATGGATAGCAGAAGGAAACTAAGACATCATAACTATCACAGAGGTGAAAATACCTGAAATGATGGCTGATGCCAGATTCTTAGAAATCAGTTAAAAATGAATGGTATATTAAACAGAGAATGGGTAAGGGAGGCTTTGAAAAAGTGAGAAGAACAAATGAAACTGAGTTAACTGATTACATAGTAGGTTACAGTCAAGGGTAGGAGACTCAAAGTGGTGGAAGCAGTGATTTACAATAGGACACCAAGACAAGAATGTGAAGAGAAGAACACTGCAATGGTTGACACTGCAGCAGCAGCAGAAAGGAGAGCTTGTAGGGCTACACAAAACTTATTAATCAATGGTGACTCAACCCCTCCCCCCCAAAAAAATGGGAAAATTGAGACCCGCATGGGGGACTAGGAATATTGAGATGTAGGTAGTTAGGGAAAACTTTTTATATCAACATGCTAAGGATATGGAGAGAGAGAGAGAGAGAGAGAGAGAGAGAGAGGAGGAGGAGGATTCGATCTTGTGTTTACCACAATACATATGTCATAAGTGAGATAGAAAACGAGGGCTCCCTGTTCACTTGCCACCACACAGACTGAATTTCATTTTTCTTGTGGAACTAAATATTAAGGGTAGAGAAGGTGAAGTGTTTGAGGCACCAGACTTCATAAGAGGGAACTTTGAATGGAAGAGAAAAATTCTAATTATAAATGCATTGAGAATGGGAGACGGAAGGAAAATAACCGAATGAGATGGAGTAATAACGAGGAAGTGGCTGGAGACAAAGGTTGGAAAAGTTAAAAACTGTGTTCTTGGTTTAACCAGAGGTGCAGATCAGGAAGAAAAAGAACACAAGAGCCTATAAAAACTATAGAAAGGACAGTCGAAAACAGAGAAGCAAGCATACGAGTTAGAATAAATTTGAAAGGGTGAAGAGAGAGGCTGAGCGGAAATTTGAGTGACATAGTAGCCAAAACTACCTCACATCCACATAAGATGAAAGACGGCGGTAAAAGACAAGGTACTTGGATTTCAAGAATGAAGGAGAACTCACAAGTAACTCACAAGTCTGTGAAGTGTGAAGTCTGTGAAAAGGTGTTCTCAGTGAAAATGGGCATTGCTCTCTGGTAATGCGATGGGCATTCGAAAACAGACATAACAGAGGAATAGTAAAAAAAAGGGCCTTAACAAGGTGTCACCATGAATTCCATGAGCGGGATATGAAGAACTGGTGAAGCTACATCTAGAGTCTTAAAAGTTAATTAATGGACAGTGGACAGCTGCCAGAGATCCGAAAAAGCAGCAACTGTATTCCCCATATTCAATAAAGGAGACAGACAGGAAGTTTTGAACTAAACACCAATATGACTGACTTGCATATAAGGTAATGGAGAAGATAATATGAAGGAGAGTAGAACACTTGAAATAATATGATTACACAAGAAGTAATCAGCACAGGTTCAGAGATTACATATCTTATCTTACCAACCTGTTGTAGATCTATGACAAAGTGACAGAAGTGAAACAGGAGAGAGACATGGACAGCTTTGATTTTTCTTGGACTACAGCAAAACTTTATCATGCAGGAATAACAGGAAACTTGCTCTGGTGGATCTATCTTAGCGGAAAGAAACAAAGAGTAATTATACAGGAAGAGATGTCAGAATGGGGAATGCAAGCGAGGTTCCTCAAGAATCGGTATTAGGATCGGTACTTGTTTCATGCTAGGTGAGATTAAGTCAGATGTATCTCTGCTAGCTGACGATGTCAAACTAATGAGGTACATACAAACCTACAAGAACAAGGAAAGACTGCAAAAGGATCTGGCAAAACTTCCAGATTGGTCAGATAAGTGGATACTTGAATTCAACCCCGGTAACTGCAGTTATGAAGACTGGGGAAGGGGCGAGAAGATCAGACAGAATACTGACGCGGGGAACAGAGAATGTAGATCACTCAAAAAGAAAGGCGTAGGGGTGAACATAGTGTCAAGTATAGTGACTCACTAGCTGGCCCAGTAGCTAACGCGACGGTCTGGAGTTTTGAGACTCTCTGACCGCGGGTTCAAATCCCGCCCGTGGTATGGTTAAGTATAGTGCTCGAGGCACACATTTGAAAAAAAAATTGCAGCCAGTGCTTATTTGACAAATTTAAGAATAGCTTCAGGAATCTTGACAAAGTCATTCAAGACCTTTACGTAACATATGCCATATATATCTTGGAGCACAAAGCACCAAAATAAAAACTGGAGAAAGTGCAGAGGTAAGCAACAAGACTAGTCCCAGAGATAATATGTATGAGCTATGAGGACAGGCTAAAGGAGCATAACCTGATGACATTACAGGAAAATTGAAAAAGGGAAGACATTAAAGCAGCATACAAAATACTCGGGAGAATTGATAGGGTGCAAAGGGAGAGACTCTTCGAGAGGACAGAAACAGGCACATAGGGAGCATAGTTGAAAATTACAGTCACAGTTGATTCCGAGGGATCTCAGGAAATACTTCTTCAACCTCTGGATGGTCAAGAAGTAGAACGAGTTGACGAGGATGTAGTGTAGGGAGGCCCCATATCTACTTTTAAGAGCAGGTACGACAGGAGGCTTTGGGGAGGGAATTTGGCAAATGGCAAGTGGAGAGGTGTGTCCAGGAATTGAGACTGAATAGCTGCAACCACCTATATATAAGTAAATAGTACACACCATCACATGTGACCCGGCAAAACTTTATTCAGGGAACTGTTGGCCTTAGAGCGATGCCAATTCCTAGACCTCACAGCAACGCACATCACCGAAATTATTTAAGAAGCAAGAGTTCAACATAACAGCTACCAAGAATCATTTGATACACAAGACAATGGTGCTAATTATGCCAAAGGACTTGACGGGACAGGATTCAACAGTCTTCCATATTTTCAACCTACAATCTAAATGGTTATCCATAATTGAATTCTGGGGCAAACAGGAAAAGGCATCATTGTAAGCTTCTTCAGACACTCCTCTGTACCCTGAAGTAAACTAAAGGCTCCTGAAATGGCACTTAATGTTTAATCGCATGTGTGGAAAAAAAACTATTGCAGTGTACTGCTTAGATAACACATAAATACCTATCATTTGATGGAAGTAAAAAATCTGATAGTAACAAAAATCATTAAAGCAAGCCATTTCAGCTACTCTCCTCTAGCCTGCAGTAAAGGATCTTCAAGAACAAAATGAATGACTAAAGCATAAGCTTCAGAATGTTCCTACAAACTAGAGTAACAATTAATGTTATATCACATCTGTCAGCATAAACAAAAAATACAATATAATGTATTAATTAGAAAACAGGCACCTACTATCAGTTGATGGAAACAAATAGAATCTTATTGCAAATTTATTTTATTGTTTAAAATATTTTACAAAACATCTATACATCTAATTAAAAAATTGTCTGGTCTGAGAAATACTGTGTCAAGCACAATAGTTGAAATATTTCCTCAACTAGACTTTGAGTAATACAAGATTCTCAGGCTTGGGTAATAAATTATCAACTTTCAAAGAATCAGTGTCAACTAGGTTCTAGTTACACCACTAACTACAACACGATACTTAGCACATTTCTAGATCCCCAGTGTAAAAATTGCTACAGTGTCAATGCGGTGGATGAATAATGTAAAACACACCTTTTCAGCTTTGAGAATGAACTGAAAAAAACTCATGAGAGAGTGCAGCAGCTCAAGAACTCAGAGAGTGCAGCAGTTCAAGAACTCAGAGAGTGCAGCAGCTCAAGAACTCAGAGAGTGCAGCAGCTCAAGAACTCAGAGAGTGCAGCAGCTCAAGAACTCAGAGAGTGCAGCAGCTCAAGAACTCAGAGAGTGCAGCAGTTCAAGAACTCAGAGAGTGCAGCAGTTCAAGAACTCAGAGAGTGCAGCAGTTCAAGAACTCAGAGAGTGCAGCAGTTCAAGAACTCAGAGAGTGCAGCAGTTCAAGAACTCAGAGAGTGCAGCTGTTCAAGAGAGAGTGCAGCAGTTCAAGAACTCAGAGAGTGCAGCAGCTCAAGAACTCAGAGTGCAGCAGTTCAAGAACTCAGAGAGTGCAGCAGTTCAAGAACTCAGAGAGTGCAGCAGTTCAAGAACTCAGAGAGTGCAGCAGTTCAAGAACTCAGAGAGTGCAGCAGTTCAAGAACTCAGAGAGTGCAGCAGCTCAAGAACTCAGAGAGTGCAGCAGTTCAAGAACTCAGAGAGTGCAGCAGTTCAAGAACTCAGAGAGTGCAGCAGTTCAAGAACTCAGAGAGTGCAGCAGTTCAAGAACTCAGAGAGTGCAGCAGCTCAAGAATTCAGAGAGTGCAGCAGTTCAAGAACTCAGAGAGTGCAGCAGTTCAAGAACTCAGAGAGTGCAGCAGCTCAAGAATTCAGAGAGTGCAGCAGTTCAAGAACTCAGAGAGTGCAGCAGTTCAAGAACTCAGAGAGTGCAGCAGTTCAAGAACTCAGAGAGTGCAGCAGTTCAAGAACTCAGAGAGTGCAGCAGTTCAAGAACTCAGAGAGTGCAGCAGTTCAAGAACTCAGAGAGTGCAGCAGCTCAAGAACTCAGAGAGTGCAGCAGTTCAAGAACTCAGAGAGTGCAGCTGGTTTGGTAGCAGCATAAAGCAGCATCGAGTCTTGTGAAGAAACTCCAGATGATATAACAAGGCATGAAGAACATTATGAGTTTGACTTTCATAAATGTTACGAAGAACTTGTAGACAGTATTCCCAACAACATCACGTCACAAACATCTGTCTTGGGATCATTTTCTAAATCACAAAAAAGGAGAACCCACAACACAAACGTGGTGGCAGTTGTGTCATCACAGACATAAAAACAGAGATTATATATGGCAGTGGTATTATTGGACAAGTAAATACTCTAGAGTGGTGAAAATAAAATGATAGTTCTTCAGTCTCTGGCAATCCTAGCCAGTAAATATACGAATTCACCCTCTCTTCGGGAGAAAATAAACGATTGGTCACCATTGGAGAAAATAAATCTTCTCATAGGAACAAATAAGCTTCTTTCCAGAAATGTGGAGATGTTGGTGTTCCTCATCTTCAATTTTAGTATTATTAATTGTAGTTATTAGAGTAATGTACATATGTAAACTGTTTTTTCTAGGTTTCATATATTGGAATAATGTATGTGTTTCTCTATTTTTCAATGTTTTTCATGTGCAAGAAAGGTATAAAATACCGACAATATAAAAGTTAAGACACATGTGCAACATCTGGATATCTTTATTGTAGTAGACGTTTCGCCATCCAGTGGCTTTATCAATACAGATTCTAGGACAAAATAGGAAGACAGTAGAACTATATACAAAAGATGAGGTAATCAGTCCCTCGGCCTTGGAGTTAGTGTTCACAGCATCGTGGTGGAGGAGAATCTGGAGCAAAGACAAGAAGACTGGCGGTTTATATAGGCGTCAGTGGATAGGGACGGGCAGCAGACGAGGGCAAAGTCACTGGTAGGCGGGATTCCCCAGTGGAAGTAGGTCCTTCCCAAAGAGATGGGTTAGTTGCAGCAGCCGTGAAGGTCTTGTAGATGTCCTCTGAACCAAGATTCCATGATGTTGCAGTCGCCATCCAGTGGCTTTATCAATACAGATTCTAGGACATAATAGGAAGACAGTAGAACTATATACAAATACTCGTCTGCTGCCCGTCCCTATCCACTGACGCCTATATAAACCGCCAGTCTTCTTGTCTTTGCTCCAGATTCTCCTCCACCACGATGCTGTGAACACTAACTCCAAGGCCGAGGGACTGATTACCTCATCTTTTGTATATAGTTCTACTGTCTTCCTATTATGTCCTAGAATCTGTATTGATAAAGCCACTGGATGGCGAAACGTCTACTAAACTATATAATGAAAATATGTCAGTTAATTCATTTTATTAATGGAGAGAAGTGCTCAAGTTCTTAACTATAATTTTATTTCCAGTGATTACGATAAAGAACTTATTTTTCAGTTATCACGATGTTGTAAAAGCTTAAAGTTATGTAGTGCAATATAATTCAGTTTCTTCTTCGATATAACTGAAAATTATCAGTTTAAAAAAAATATAGGAAAAATATCAGCCAAAATTGGGTATCGGTATCGATATCGGCAAACATTTTGGTTTCGTCCCATTTTAAGAGATTTTCCCAGTGCTGACAACTTCATTTGTCTTCCTCAGCAACATAAAAATGGGAGAGACAGACCCACCCTAATAGATCCACTGAGAGTGAGAAAATCAGAATCTAGATGAGGAACAAAAATTGAAGAGGAGTAACACAGTGAAGGCAATCAGGATAATCAGCCGTCAAAATATAGTTTCCCACAGAGATGCTGACACTTTACAAGCACTTAGCGAAAATGCGCTCTGCCTGGGAAACTAGGGACACCAGCAGTTCTAACGCCTGTGCCCCATTGTGGAACAACTGTTTGTGCAAGTCTCAGACGTTTACAGATTATTTGCCGCTCCCATTTGAGGACTACATTAGGAGCTAAACTGGAATAAGATTCCAGCTCTCGGGGAGATTGCAGAGATATTCCTATCAGAGATTACGAGGTACGTAAAAAATCTTTGGCTGGTCTCATTCCTGGCAAAACTAAACTTTTTTTCTTTGGCGCACCTCTCTGTTCTTCTAAAAAGTTGAAAAAAATAAACTAATTGCCGTGGACAACATTCTTTGCCGCCTCGTTTCCCAAGCTGATGCTCGAAGTATTTCACACAGAGGTGGCCATGATGCTTCAACCAAACGATCATGGCTTTGGGGTCCCTCAAGGAAGTGACGCAGCGGTTCTAGGAGCAAGAGCGTGTATCAACAACCTACCTGAGAACAATGCAGTAGTAAAATTAGATTTCAAGAATTCATTTAAACTCCTGAAAAGAATCGTGGTATTATCAACTGTTAATACAGCAAGAAATCGATGCTTCTGTTTAGGGAGCGCGAAATCACTTCATGGGAGGGTGTCGAGCAAGGGGATCCTCTTGATCCAGTTCTCCTGCTTCCTGGATAATGGTACACTGACAGGCACGAAGGAGTCGCTTCAAGCAGATCTTGCTCAGGTAATAACAGTGGGACATAATATGGGATTCATCCTTAATTCATCCAAATGTGAAATCCTCTCAGCCAGTAAACAAGTGATCGATGCAGTGAGATCCATAGTACCAGGTGCATCAATCACTACCTCATCAGTGTCTTGCCTGAACACTTCTTGGAACTGAAGAAACTGACTTAATTCTCGAGTAGAAACTAGACGATTTGAGTTGGACGAACAACAAATAGGCAGTCTAGACACCCACGATGTCTTGTATCTTCTCACAAAATGCCTGAGTCTGCCTAGGCTAACATATTTCCTAAGATGTGCACCGCCAGTCGTACTCTAGATGACTGACAGTGGGACTATGCTATACTTCCAGTCAGAATGGGTGTTGTTTTCTGCAAGAGTTCACCGATTGCACTCACTGTTTTCCTGTCTTCATGTGTAGCATCCAGAGTAAACTTGTTGAAGCGATTGTCCCTAAACACCTTAGGGACAATGTTGGAGTTCGTGACCAAAAGTTCATTGACGGATCTAGGCTCTGGGATAATCTAACTGCCTCTGCAATGAAACCTGCTCTCCCCAACAACTACAGTCACACTGGGATGGCCCAATAGTGGAGAACATAGTCTCAGGACTGTTTCAGAGTATATTGGAGGACAGACCTCGTCTCCTAGCAGTGAGAGCTGCTCATGTGGGGCATTTCTTGTTGGCTGTCCTCACTTCCTACCTTTTCACATTCCTCGGCCCTTAGACCATTCGCACTAGTGTTTCCCTTCTCCTTGCTACTCCTATTCTCGCCGAGCACAGGAGTATCTGCGGCAATAAATCGGCAGAGCGATTCGGATACCATGGTCTTGCTTGCCGATGATCTGAGGGAAATATTATAAAACATGAAGAGGTAAATAATATTATAAAGAGAAAGAACCCTTGCAACAGCCGGATGCCCAGCCACCTCAACTATGCAGATCCGTTGGCTTCCAAAATTATGGTGCAACCTGGACAGATAGTAAGTAGGTGGTGTGGGGCTACACATTTGCAACATTGGCGTTAAGTTATGCAGACTTATGTTATCATGTTTATCCTCAGGAAGGCGTGTGATGGAGGCTCATGTTATCATGTTACCTCAGGGCGGCGTGAAGGCCGTGGTGTACACAGACGTGATGCAGACACTACTCATGTTCGGCGGGGTGCTGCTGGTGGTCATCATCAGCTACATTGATCTAGGTGGCGTTGGCAACATTTGGGCTGAAGCTGAAAAAGGCTCCCGAATTGAGTTTTTCAAGTGAGTGTGATAACGAAAAAAGATTGCATTTCTACGATTCTGCTTCCAAAAGAATCCATTGCATAATGTTGTACGTTTTATAATGGAACTCACATATATCATTGTAAGAAATGCCAAATGTAAATCAGTATTTCTCTGTGTAAAAACTCTCAAGCACTGTGGATCATTACTTCACGTAAATTCTTATATTAGTGTGTGACATATCCTGCAGTGTAGATCATTATAACTGCATTGATTCATCTTGTGTGAAAGACATTTTCGTAGAACAACAGGAACAATGCTTCGTATTACATCCTTTCTGTACCTTTGCAGTGAAATCCTAAAAATACACAACTTAATTTACAGTCCTTATACTTTTTAAAACATGTTTGCTACCTTCTCTTTCTTTAGTTATAAAAAAAATCGGAACAAGCTTATATTACAATTCAGAGAATAAAATATAGCTTAGGTTGCAGACCTCTTCAAAAAGAATACATAAGCTATGCTTATGGCGTAATTTCAAGTATTTTTGAGGCCACTATAATACCAAAAATTTATACATTCTTTTACTAACGTTCTTGGTCAATGGAAGTTCATGAAGCTTCTTGCTCCCTTGTTAGGTGTCCAGGTGCGTCAGTAACCCTCGTACTACACGGCTCAGTGAGTAGTCTTTATAGAACGGTTACTAATTAAGGTTACCTACGTACTTTTATATAACATATATGATTTTATTTGCATTTATATATTTAAAAACTAAATTGTATTTATACATTTATTTGTATTTTAATAATGGCATCACTGATCTTAGACTTAAACTTCCGAGCAATTTGAAAAATGAATCGGTAAGCCATAAGTTTTTATCACCGAATCTGAGAAATTATCAAGTTATTCATTTATTCCTTATTTGTTTGGAACCCTTTTTATCACTGGCTGCCGGGTTTATCACTGCGTATAAAAATTCTTACTAACCTTGTGACAATAAACATCTTTAACTTCACTATACAGACAGCAACATCAATAATTCTTTTTCCGAAACAAAAGCTGATAGCGACCTCGGCTGTTTATTGAATTCATTTTGATTCGTCTTTTAAAGGTTATTTAACTGCAAATGTCCCTTTAGTTCATTTTGGAACTTTTTAACACCATCAAGAGAAGGTTAGGTATCAAGTATCAAGTTACTTGATATCAAGTATCAAGTTATTTGATATCAAGTATCAAGTTACTTGATATCTTACCAGGATGGAAAGAAACATCATCCGGCATGTAGTTCTAGTCTGTTATATTTATGTATGTTCTGATCACTGTATTGGGAATTTTATTACATATTTTTCTTTTCTTTTTACATTCTTTATCTTTATTTTTTAATATCCAAAAGACCATTCCGTAAATGGAATTTTCATAACAGAACAAGGGAAGGTCATTTAGAATTTTAGATCTCAAAAGAGCTGCCCATTAGTTAACAGCTTCGAACACTCGTATGGCATCTGCAAGAACTTGAATATCTTAAGTAGTGTTCAGTATTCCCAGTATCCACAAACTGCTTTCCTCAACTATACAGACTTCAGTGTCTATGTCCAACACTACCAATACTGCGTAGTGAACCGATACTTTGGGGAAACCCTACGGCGATAATTAGGTAAGGGTTTCTTTACTGCAGTCTTGGCATCCTAGAGCTCTATCACCGGTTCTTGCCACATAAACAGCGCACAAAGAAACCGAAGAGGTAGAAACGCGGATAAGAGGAAGACAGAATACAGAGCTTACTTTATAGACACTTAAGAAAGTTGATCGCGTTAGGTGACAAAGTTAAAGGAAAGTGGAATGGTCGCAAATGGTGACAGAAAAGTTTTGTAAAATCCTAGTAGAAGCATTAATACAAAACCTTAACCTAATGGCACGGAAATCTGGATTGACGGAAAGAATCGTACTGTGAGAGAGGATTTTTTCATTGACTACGAACTTTCTCTGATTATACCACCTCTTGTTTCTGCGTGGTATATTGATATAACATCGCTAATGTGGTCAGAACATCAGGAGGAGTGGAAAATAAAATAAATGGAAAGCTTCCCTGAGGCTCACTGTTGTGCCCAGGGCTAGGAAGATACATAACTTGTTACCAGGTACCCAGGGCTAGGAAGATACATAACTTGTTACCAGGTACCTAGCTTCGTGAGGCATGTACAATTAAGTCCTTTCTAAAATGTTCTCGTATACGTTTAAAGATACAGCATGAAAAATTTTGAAACGGTTACTAAGAAGCAAGATCGCCAACCACCTAGATACCCATCAGTTACACAGCCCGGGGCAACACGGGTTTAGAGCAGGTCTCTCTTGCCTGTTCCAACTACTGGACCACTATGACAAGGTCCTGGATGCTACAGAGGATAAACAAAATGCAGATGTAGTATACACAGACTTTGCAAAAGCCTTCGACAAGTGCGACCACGGTGTATTATCACACAAAATGCATGATAAAGGAATAGCAGGAAAAGTTGGTAGATGGATCTATAACTTCCTAACATATAGAACACAAAAAGTAATAGTAAACAGAGTAAAATCTGAAGCAGCTACGGTGAAAAGCTCTGTTCCACAAGGCACAGTACTCGCTCCCATCCTATTCCTCAACCTCATATCTGACAGAGATGTAACAATAGTTTCACGTCTTCCTTTGCAGATGACACCCGAATTGCCATGACAATCCTCCATCGAAGACACCGCACGCAAGACTCCAAGTGGACAATAACCAAATCTTCAAATGGGCCACTCAAAACAATATGAAGTTCAATAAAGAGAAATTTCAACTACTCAGAAATGGAAAACTTGAGGAAATTAAAACACTAAAAGGGCATACAACGAATTCTAACCATACAATAGAGCGAAAAAGCAATGTGAAGGACCTGGGAGTGATAATGTCAGAGGATATTGCCTTCAAAGACCACAACTCTCCATATACTCTGCCCTTCTTATATCACTTCTTCTCTGTAAAAACCTCTCATAAGCGACCTTTTTCTCTTTTACTGCACCCTTTATTTCATCATTCCACCAATCACTCCTCTTTCCTCCTGCACCCACCCTCCTATAACCACAAACTTTAGCCCCATATTCTAATACTGCATTTTTAAAGCTATCCCATCACTCTTCAACCCCCCCTCCCCCCACTACTCATATTTGCACCAGCCGACCTTTCTGCCAATAATTGCTTATTTCTCACCCTAATGTCCTCCTCCCATACTAAATAAACTTTCACCTCTCTCTTACTTGTTGTCGCCATTTTCCTTTTGTTCCATCTACCTCTTACTCTAACTGTAGCTACAACTAAATAATGATCCGTTATATCAGTTGCGCCTCTATAAACGTGCACATCCTGGAGCCTACCCATCAACCTTTCATCCACCAATACATAATCTAACAAACTACTTTCATTACGTGCTATATCATATCTTCTTTACATATTTATCCTCTTTTCATAAAATATGTATTACTTATTACAGACCTCTTTCTACACATAGCTCAATTAAAGACTCCCCATTTTCATTTACCCCTGGAACCCCGAATTTCCCTACTACTTCCTCCACAACATTTTTACCAACTTTGAGATTCCCAACTACAAATACACTCTCACTTGGTTCACAACTCTCCATGCATTCAGTATTTCCCTAAATCTCTCTCCTCAACACTGGTCTAAAGCGTCATGCGTTTTCACTCACCGTGAGACGGGCCAAAACAGCATGGGTACAACTCCTTGGCTAGTGCAGCGTTGTTATTGTTCAATACCACTCGTATCGTGGGTACAATAATGTAATATACTGCTTGTTGAGCTAGTATACAAACAGGGGGTAGAATGAAATTAGCTCAGAGGCGTCCACACCACCGCATGTCCTTCGATGGTGGGTACAACATCTAGCTTGGCTGGATGCGCCATTGTTAAGGATAGTGTGGTCTAATGGTCTAAAGCGTCAGGCGTTTTCGCTCACCATTAGGCGGGCCAATACAGCATGGGTTAGACTCCCTGGCTAGTGCAGTGTTGTTATTGATCAATATCACTCTTTCCACCAATCACTCCTCTTTCCTCCTGCACCCACTCTCCTATAACCACAAACTTCTGCCCCACATTCTAATACTGCATTTTAAAACTATTCCAACCCTCTTCAACCCCCCACTACTCATACTTGCACCAGCCCACCTTTCTGCTAATAGTTGCTTATATCTCAACCGAACTTCCTCCTCCCTTAGTTTATACACTTTCACCTCCCTCTTGTTGTTGCCATTTTCCTCTTTTCCCATCTACCTTATACTCTCACTGTAGCTACAACTAAATAATGATCAGATATATCAGTTGCCCCTCTATAAACATGTACATCCTGGAGCCTACCCATCAACCTTTTATCCACCAATACATAATCTAACAAACTACTTTCATTACGTGCTACAACATCCTTGTATATTTATTTATCCTCTTTTTCATAAAATATGTATTACTTATTACCAAACCTCTTTCTACACATAGCTCAATTAAAGACTCCCCATTTTCATTTACCCCTGGCACCCCAAATATACCTACTACTCCTTCCACAACATTTTTACCCACTTTAGCATTGAAATCCCCAACCACCATTACTCTCACACTTGGTTCAAAACTCCCCACGCATTCACTCAACATTTCCCAAAATCTCTCTCTCCTCTACACTTCTCTCTTCTCCAGGTGCATATACGCTTACTATAACCCACTTTTCACATCTAACCTTTATTTTACTTCATATAATCCTTCAACATTATTGCTACTCCTTCTTTAGCTCTAACTCTATTTGAAACCCCTGACCTACTCCATTTATTCCTCTCCACTGAAACTCTCCCACCCCCTTCAGCTTTGTTTCACTTAAAGCCGGGACATCCAGCTTCTTCTCATTCATAAAATCCACTCATCTCTTTCTTATCAATGTCTTTGAAATTTAAATTTACAAAATAGCATACACAGTACAAATATGTAAATAAACAAAATTCCAATTAAGATACTCCAGCAGAAGCGTCATTCTCTAGTTAATGCGTAAAAAATAACTTCGTAAAAGAAAATGGTAAATAAATGTTAAGCAACTCGAAGAGAATACCGATTTTTTTTTTGTTGTTGGAAAAGCCACTTGCTGTATAGTCCTTGTGGCTTAGCGCTTCTTTTTGATTATAATAATAATGGAAAAGCCACTCTCGGTGTAAGTTTGAACACGATTATACAGACGTTCTCCCGTTATTGCATGGAATCCCGATATTCTCCTGTTTTTTTTTATTTATGTTAGCAAAGTGTCACATTTACAGTGACGCAGAGTAAATATAATGGATACCAACTGATACTTAACCTGTATCAGCTCTTTTAAAGAATGAAGTGGTTTAAAATAGGTTAATTAAAATGTATTTTTCAGTGATTTTATTTGGAAAAAATACAGTTTACTAACACATCAATCTCGAATGTTTCACGTCGTCCGGAAGAGACTTTTAAACGTTATTGTATGTATCCAGGAAAGCGTAGGTTATATATCATGCTCATAGAGCACATTAATAAGTTAATTAACTGCTTCATGTTCCTTTCCAGCGATTAAAAATTGAAGCCGTTCGGATGAGGCGTTCTCAAGTTATATACTACAGTCTGGGGTATTATGTATAACAGAAGGTACATCTTCCGTTATACCTAATTATGGGATGAGATATAAGAATATTACTAGTAGTAGTTCTGCTCCTGAAACATATGACATAACTGAAACAAGTAGTTTGCTAATAATGTAAAATTAATGAATATTTAGAAGAGGAGCAGCAGGTGTAAGGAGACGTGTTGGCATCGACCCATGTGAAACAGAAGGAAAAGAAAAAGAATTTTTATCATTTGTTCACATGGATCGAACCCGACACTGTTGAAACATTGAGCACTGCTGAAACATTGAGCACTGCTGAAACATTGATCACTGTTGAAACATTGAGCACTGTTGAAACATTGAGCACTGCTGAAACATTGAGCACTGCTGAAACATTGAGCACTGCTGAAACATTGATCACTGTTGAAACATTGAGCACTGTTGAAACATTGAGCACTGCTGAAACATTGATCACTGTTGAAACATTGAGCACTGCTGAAACATTGAGCACTGCTGAAACATTGAGCACTGTTGAAACATTGAGCACTGTTGAAACATTGAGCACTGTTGAAACATTGAGCACTGCTGAAACATTGAGCACTGCTGAAACATTGAGCACTGCTGAAACATTGAGCACTGCTGAAACATTGAGCACTGTTGAAACATTGAGCACTGTTGAAACATTGAGCACTGCTGAAACATTGAGCACTGGTGAAACATTGAGCACTGCTGAAACATTGAGCACTGGTGAAACATTGAGCACTGGTGAAACATTGAGCACTGGTGAAACATTGAGCACTGGTGAAACATTGAGCACTGCTGAAACATTGAGCACTGGTGAAACATTGAGCACTGCTGAAACATTGAGCACTGCTGAAACATTGAGCACTGCTGAAACATTGAGCACTGCTGAAACATTGAGCACTGCTGAAACATTGAGAACTGCTGAAACATTGAGCACTGCTGAAACATTGAGCACTGCTGAAACATTGAGCACTGGTGAAACATTGAGCACTGGTGAAACATTGAGCACTGCTGAAACATTGAGCACTGCTGAAACATTGAGCATGCTGAAACATTGAGCACTGGTGAAACATTGAGCACTGGTGAAACACTGAGCACTGGTGAAACATTGAGCACTGGTGAAACATTGAGCACTGGTGAAACATTGAGCACTGCTGAAACATTGAGCACTGCTGAAACATTGAGCATTGGTGAAACATTGAGCACTGCTGAAACATTGAGCACTGGTGAAACATTGAACACTGCTGAAACATTGAGCACTGCTGAAACATTGAGCACTGCTGAAACATTGAGCACTGCTGAAACATTGAGCACTGGTGAAACATTGAGCACTGGTGAAACATTGAGCACTGCTGAAACATTGAGCACTGCTGAAACATTGAGCACTGGTGAAACATTGAGCACTGGTGAAACATTGAGCACTGCTGAAACATTGAGCACTGCTGAAACATTGAGCACTGCTGAAACATTGAGCACTGGTGAAACATTGAGCACTGCTGAAACATTGAGCACTGCTGAAACATTGAGCACTGGTGAAACATTGAGCACTGCTGAAACATTGAGCACTGCTGAAACATTGAGCACTGGTGAAACATTGAGCACTGCTGAAACATTGAGCACTGCTGAAACATTGAGCACTGCTGAAACATTGAGCACTGCTGAAACATTGAGCACTGGTGAAACATTGAGCACTGCTGAAACATTGAGCACTGCTGAAACATTGAGCACTGCTGAAACATTGAGCACTGCTGAAACATTGAGCACTGCTGAAACATTGAGCACTGCTGAAACATTGAGCACTGGTGAAACATTGAGCACTGGTGAAACATTGAGCACTGGTGAAACATTGAGCACTGCTGAAACATTGAGCACTGCTGAAACATTGAGCACTGGTGAAACATTGAGCACTGGTGAAACATTGAGCACTGCTGAAACATTGAGCACTGCTGAAACATTGAGCACTGCTGAAACATTGAGCATTGGTGAAACATTGAGCACTGCTGAAACATTGAGCACTGGTGAAACATTGAACACTGCTGAAACATTGAGCACTGCTGAAACATTGAGCACTGCTGAAACATTGAGCACTGGTGAAACATTGAGCACTGGTGAAACATTGAGCACTGGTGAAACATTGAGCACTGCTGAAACATTGAGCACTGGTGAAACATTGAGCACTTGTGAAACATTGAGCACTGGTGAAACATTGAGCACTGCTGAAACATTGAGCACTGCTGAAACATTGAGCACTGGTGAAACATTGAGCACTGGTGAAACATTGAGCACTGCTGAAACATTGAGCACTGCTGAAACATTGAGCACTGGTGAAACATTGAGCACTGGTGAAACATTGAGCACTGGTGAAACATTGAGCACTGCAGAAACATGAAAAACATTGAGCACTGGTGAAACATTGAGCACTGGTGAAACATTGAGCACTGGTGAAACATTGAGCACTGCTGAAACATTGAAAAACATTGAGCACTGCTGAAACATTGAAAAACATTGAGCACTGCTGAAACATTGAGCACTGCTGAAACATTGAGAGCACTGCTGAAACATTGAGCACTGCTGAAACATTGAGCATTGAGAGCACTGCTGAAACATTGAGCACTGCTGAAACATGAAAAACATTGAGCACTGCTGAAACATTGAGCACTGCTGAAACATTGAGCACTGCTGAAACATTGAGCACTGCTGAAACATTGAGCACTGCTGAAACATTGAGCACTGCTGAAACATTGAGCACTGCTGAAACATTGAGCACTGCTGAAACATTGAGCACTGCTGAAACATTGAGCACTGCTGAAACATTGAGCACTGCTGAAACATTGAGCACTGCTGAAACATTCTCAATGGGGATGATGGTGGTGCAGGGTGGCAGCAAACCGTTGGCTCACATTCGAGAGAGGCTGTGGTAGGTGACAAACTCGCACTGCGCTCCTCTGAGAAAGCTTCCTTTGACTCCTTCAATTGCCCTACAACTTTGCATAGCTCCTGATGACGCACTGAGAAGTCTGAAAGTACTTGAGCTAAAGATTTCCACTCCCCGAAGCATGCCACCCTGCACCACCATCATCCCCATTGAGAATGTTTCAGCAGTGCTCAATGTTGCATCAGTGCTCAATGTTTCAGCAGTGCTCAGTGTTTCAGCAGTGCTCAATGTTGCATCAGTGCTCAATGTTTCAGCAGTGCTCAGTGTTTCAGCAGTGCTCAATGTTGCATCAGTGCTCAATGTTTCAGCAGTGCTCAGTGTTTCAGCAGTGCTCAATGTTGCATCAGTGCTCAATGTTGCATCAGTGCTCAATGTTTCAGCAGTGCTCAATGTTTCAGCAGTGCTCAATGTTGCATCAGTGCTCAATGTTTCAGCAGTGCTCAGTGTTTCAGCAGTGCTCAATGTTGCATCAGTGCTCAATGTTTCAGCAGTGCTCAATGTTTCAGCAGTGCTCAATGTTGCATCAGTGCTCAATGTTGCATCAGTGCTCAGTGTTTCAGCAGTGCTCAATGTTGCATCAGTGCTCAGTGTTTCAGCAGTGCTCAATGTTGCATCAGTGCTCAATGTTTCAGCAGTGCTCAGTGTTTCAGCAGTGCTCAATGTTGCATCAGTGCTCAATGTTTCAGCAGTGCTCAATGTTTCAGCAGTGCTCAATGTTGCATCAGTGCTCAATGTTTCAGCAGTGCTCAGTGTTTCAGCAGTGCTCAATGTTGCATCAGTGCTCAATGTTTCAGCAGTGCTCAGTGTTTCAGCAGTGCTCAATGTTGCATCAGTGCTCAATGTTTCAGCAGTGCTCAGTGTTTCAGCAGTGCTCAATGTTGCATCAGTGCTCAATGTTGCATCAGTGCTCAATGTTTCAGCAGTGCTCAATGTTTCAGCAGTGCTCAATGTTTCAGCAGTGCTCAATGTTTCAGCAGTGCTCAATGTTTCAGCAGTGCTCAATGTTTCAGCAGTGCTCAATGTTTCAGCAGTGCTCAATGTTTCAGCAGTGTCGGGTTCGATCCATGTGAACAAGTGATAAAAACTCTTTTTTTCCTTCTGTTTCACATGGATCGATGCCAACACGTCTCCTTACACCTGCTGCTCCTGTTCACCTGGCAGTAAGTAGGTACCTGAGTGTAATATATAGCATATGTTTCTATATAGTACGTCAATAATGCCAGCAAGGTCTCTAATAGTTTTATCATGTACTTGTAGAAATATGAGATTATTATTATCATGTAATTAATAACTTATGTTTACAGAACTTTATCAAGATAAGCTGATAAGCTGTATTTTGAGCAACACCATGCCTATACGTGAAGCTTTGCTCTGTATACGGTGTTCTTTGTTCAAACATAAGTGACATCACACATCCTTGTATAAAACCCCTAGTGACATCACACATCCTTATCTAAGACGCAGTGACAGCACAGTGTGATGTCCAGAATTCTAGAGAAAGCGGTGTATTATCAAGTAAAGTATCTTAATGACAAAAACATTCTGAATAGATAATAATCAGTTTTTAAAAGATTTTACTCGACCGATACCTTCCTAATTAATCTGATGGACTATCTGAGAATTCAAGTGTCGTTAGAGAATTTCTAAGGAATGGTGACAGACTTGCAAAAGGCTTTCGATGCAGTTACTTGTCATTCATTATGTAAGAAATTACAAACTATTGGCACATTCTTTGTAGACTGGTGTAAGTCCTACCTGAGAAACAGGAAACATATTGGCAAGATCAATAATTCTGAATCGGAACCCCTGGCGACAGCAAGTGAGTTCCCTAAGTTTGTATTCTGGGTCTCTTGCTATTTTTATATGTGAATGACATGCCTATCAGTGTCAAGTTGTATGCAGACGACAGTGATCTGCTAGTCTCAGGTAAAGACATAAAAGATGTAGCTAATGCACTATCACAAGAACTAGTCCTGAAGCAAACAGTTAGTAGACAACTCTCACTACACCTCGGGAATACAGAAACCATACTCTTTCCCACGAAAAGTAAACTGAAAAGGGTAAATACTTTTAATGTTCAGTGTAATGGGGAACCCATCACTTCAGTATATTCAGTGAAATGTCTGGGAATTCCCTTTGACTCAAGCATATCAGGAGAAATGACAGTAAACAATGTAGTAACAAAAGCGAATACCAAACTAATGTTCTTCTATAGACAGGCACAGTGTCTACCTACTGAGGCTCGCAGGACTCTTAGACAATGGTTGAAGATTATTCTTATTCTTCAAGATAGGTGACCAAGGAGGTGAGATCACTGACGTTCACCTACCACTCACTCAAAACACTCGCCTTCCCCAACTCTAAACCACACGGACCTACATATACAACAAACAGAAATCCTAAAGCCAGAATGGCTAGTAGAAATGTATGTGGTTCAAGTGGGGATAATCTAGAAAACAACGTAAGGGGTATTGATTGATTAGAGAATACGTGGTAAAAAGAAAACACTTAACATATACAAAGCTAAATACAGCTACAAGCAATGAACTTAAATGGGAAAGGTGTTTCTGGACTTGCCGTAGATATATGGAAAGCTGGACAGGTATAAGGGAAGTATTGAAAATAAAGAAAAAAGTAGATAATGTTAGGAAATTCCCGAGGAGCTTGCCAGAAATGTACAAAGAGTGGAATGATATAGGTAGGAAATACACAGCTGAAATAAGGGCGAAAACATATGTTCAGGTCATGGAAGAAGATGCGGAAATAAGGATGCAGGACCGTGAGTAATATACATAGGACAATGTACACAATATCATATTCATTACCATGATCTACCTCCTCAAACACCCATAGCCAAGCAGTGAGAGTAGGAAAACTCTCGAAACCCATCAAAGGTATACCAAAGGAATATCAAAGGCATCTGGGTTTAATTCCTGAAGTTGGGTATTTGTAAAATAAAATGCAAAGAACCATTAACAGGAGCACCAGGTATTATTTGAAGGAAGAGCTTCCATTCAGGTGATATTCCAAGAGACTTAAAACCCATTGATCAACTTCACTAAGAAGACAGCAAAACAATGACTAATAAGTCTGACCAGTAGCACTTACATCACACCTCATTAAGGGCGCAGGCCGCCGAGTTACTAACGGTTTTTTTTTTTGTTTTTTTTTATTTTTCAACCGATTTATTTAAGCTCTTTGAAAATGTATTGAAAAGCCACCTTACTGTTTTTTTTTTTTTTTTTAAGAATATCATGACCAACATAACTCAAGCCAACATGAACTTCAGGAAGATTTAGCACAATTTTCATATTATTATGACAATATTACCGAGTCTTTGGAAGAAAAATTGCAGATATGGTTTACACAGATTTTCCAAAAGTATTTAACATATATGACCAGGGAGTGATAACCAATATAACGGGAAAACTGGGAAAATAGATTTTCAATTTTTTAACAAACACAACATAGTATAAATAAGAGTCTTGTCTCAAAGCACATTGCTGCTTCTCATTCCAGAGACAAAAATTATACTAGTCACAGTTTTGTATCATCCTTTATAGACGATACCAAAATAAGTACGAAAGTTACTTCCGTAGAAGCTACAGAAAAATAACAATCACTTGATAGCAGTCTTCAGTTACTTAGCTACAGGAAAAATGAACTCAAAACAAGAACAAAATACAGAATGCAGACATACCATCTCATAGAATATAAGAAACAAGAACAACCTTAGGTATAATAATGTCTGAGATCACAATAAAACAAATGTAGAAAACGGCAAAATAATGACAGTTTGCATAATGAGAACTTTCAAAATAGGAGATATATCTCCTAAGATGGTATTATCTGACTGGTGGGGGAAAGGGATGGAAGAAGTAAATGTGTTTAGATATTTGGGAGTGAACTTGTCTGCGGATGGTTTGTGAAAGACGAGGTGAACCATAGAACTTAGAAAGGGAAGAACATCTGTGAAGACAGTGTACTTCATGGAGGAAAAATGTGAATGTACTAAAGTATGGTGATACAGTTGAGAATCTTTCATCAGAAATGGTTGGGACCGGAAGTGTTTCGGATATTGGAATATTTGTATATTTGTATTTATAAAATGAGACGTTTTGGAAATGGTACCCAAGTCTAAACACGGTACTATACTGGACAGCTGCTGTACCCAAAAAAAAAAATGACCACTGCTTACAAAAAGGTATCGTATTTTACGACGCCAAATACGCTATTTTTTTTTTACCCAAAAGTCTCGAAAATTTACCCAGTATCTTGGAGGCCTAAAGTTACGTTGCTCATAGGCCTCAGCCTAAGCCTAAAAAGTTATCTAAGCTCCTGTATATGACCCAGTGATGAATCGTGTAAACTAGTTAGTATAAAATGATGAATAAATAACAAAAATGATCATAAATATCGTAAAAATTTGTTGGCGCTGACCAGCGGTACACTAAGATAAACCAGACGATGGAGTCAGGTAGACTAAGATAAACCAGACGATGGAGTCAGGTAGACTAAGATAAACCAGACGATGGAGTCAGGTAGACTAAGATAAACCAGACGATGGAGTCAGGTAGACTAAGATAAACCAGACGATGGAGTCAGGTAGACTAAGATAAACCAGACGATGGTGTCAGGTAGACTAAGATAAACCAGACGATGGTGTCAGGTAGACTAAGATACACCAGACGATGGAGTCAGGTAGACTAAGATAAACCAGACGATGGTGTCAGGTAGACTAAGATAAACCAGACGATGGTGTCAGGCAGACTAAGATAAACCAGACGATGGTGTCAGGTAGACTAAGATAAACCAGACGATGGTGTCAGGTAGACTAAGATAAACCAGACGATGGTGTCAGGTAGACTAAGATAAACCAGACGATGGTGTCAGGTAGACTAAGATAAACCAGACGATGGTGTCAGGTAGACTAAGATAAACCAGACGATGGTGTCAGGTAGACTAAGATAAACCAGACGATGGTGTCAGGTAGACTAAGATAAACCAGACGATGGAGTCAGGTAGACTAAGATAAACCAGACGATGGTGTCAGGTAGACTAAGATAAACCAGACGATGGTGTCAGGTAGACTAAGATAAACCAGACGATGGAGTCAGGTAGACTAAGATAAACCAGACGATGGTGTCAGGTAGACTAAGATAAACCAGACGATGGTGTCAGGTAGACTAAGATAAACCAGACGATGGTGTCAGGTAGACTAAGATAAACCAGACGATGGTGTCAGGTAGACTAAGATAAACCAGGCGATGGAGTCAGGTAGACTAAGATAAACCAGACGATGGTGTCAGGTAGACTAAGATAAACCAGACGATGGTGTCAGGTAGACTAAGATAAACCAGACGATGGTGTCAGGTAGACTAAGATAAACCAGACGATAGAGTCAGGTAGACTAAGATAAACCAGACGATGGTGTCAGGTAGACTAAGATAAACCAGACGATGGAGTCAGGTAGACTAAGATAAACCAGACGATGGTGTCAGGTAGACTAAGATAAACCAGACGATGGAGTCAGGTAGACTAAGATAAACCAGACGATGGTGTCAGGTAGACTAAGATAAACCAGACGATGGTGTCAGGTAGACTAAGATAAACCAGACGATGGTGTCAGGTAGACTAAGATAAACCAGACGATGGAGTCAGGTAGACTAAGATAAACCAGACGATGGTGTCAGGTAGACTAAGATAAACCAGACGATGGTGTCAGGTAGACTAAGATAAACCAGACGATGGTGTCAGGTAGACTAAGATAAACCAGACGATGGAGTCAGGTAGACTAAGATAAACCAGACGATGGTGTCAGGTAGACTAAGATAAACCAGACGATGGTGTCAGGTAGACTAAGATAAACCAGACGATGGTGTCAGGTAGACTAAGATAAACCAGACGATGGTGTCAGGTAGACTAAGATAAACCAGACGATGGTGTCAGGTAGACTAAGATAAACCAGACGATGGAGTCAGGTAGACTAAGATAAACCAGACGATGGTGTCAGGTAGACTAAGATAAACCAGACGATGGTGTCAGGTAGACTAAGATAAACCAGACGATGGTGTCAGGTAGACTAAGATAAACCAGACGATGGTGTCAGGTAGACTAAGATAAACCAGACGATGGTGTCAGGTAGACTAAGATAAACCAGACGATGGTGTCAGGTAGACTAAGATAAACCAGACGATGGTGTCAGGTAGACTAAGATAAACCAGACGATGGTGTCAGGTAGACTAAGATAAACCAGACGATGGTGTCAGGTAGACTAAGATAAACCAGACGATGGAGTCAGGTAGACTAAGATAAACCAGACGATGGTGTCAGGTAGACTAAGATAAACCAGACGATGGTGTCAGGTAGACTAAGATAAACCAGACGATGGAGTCAGGTAGACTAAGATAAACCAGACGATGGTGTCAGGTAGACTAAGATAAACCAGACGATGGTGTCAGGTAGACTAAGATAAACCAGACGATGGTGTCAGGTAGACTAAGATAAACCAGACGATGGTGTCAGGTAGACTAAGATAAACCAGACGATGGAGTCAGGTAGACTAAGATAAACCAGACGATGGTGTCAGGTAGACTAAGATAAACCAGACGATGGTGTCAGGTAGACTAAGATAAACCAGACGATGGTGTCAGGTAGACTAAGATAAACCAGACGATGGAGTCAGGTAGACTAAGATAAACCAGACGATGGTGTCAGGTAGACTAAGATAAACCAGACGATGGTGTCAGGTAGACTAAGATAAACCAGACGATGGTGTCAGGTAGACTAAGATAAACCAGACGATGGTGTCAGGTAGACTAAGATAAACCAGACGATGGTGTCAGGTAGACTAAGATAAACCAGACGATCGAGTCAGGTAGACTAAGATAAACCAGACGATGGTGTCAGGTAGACTAAGATAAACCAGACGATGGTGTCAGGTAGACTAAGATAAACCAGACGATGGTGTCAGGTAGACTAAGATAAACCAGACGATGGTGTCAGGTAGACTAAGATAAACCAGACGATGGTGTCAGGTAGACTAAGATAAACCAGACGATGGTGTCAGGTAGACTAAGATAAACCAGACGATGGTGTCAGGTAGACTAAGATAAACCAGACGATGGTGTCAGGTAGACTAAGATAAACCAGACGATGGTGTCAGGTAGACTAAGATAAACCAGACGATGGTGTCAGGTAGACTAAGATAAACCAGACGATGGTGTCAGGTAGACTAAGATAAACCAGACGATGGTACTCACCTAGTTGAGGTTGCGGGGGTCGAGTCCAAGCTCCTGGCCCCGCCTCTTCACTGGTCGCTACTAGGTCACTCTCCCTGAACCATGAGCTTTATCGTACCTCTGCTTAAAGCTATGTATGGATCCTGCCTCCACTACATCGCTTCCCAAACTATTCCACTTCCTGACTACTCTGTGGCTGAAGAAATACTTCCTAACATCCCTTTGATTCATCTGTGTCTTCAACTTCCAACTGTGTCCCCTTGTTGCTGTGTCCAGTCTCTGGAACATCCTGTCTTTGTCCACCTTGTCAATTCCTCTCAGTATTTTGTAAGTCGTTATCATGTCCCCCCTATCTCTCCTGTCCTCCAGTGTCGTCAGGTTGATTTCCCTTAACCTCTCCTCGTAGGACATACCTCTTAGCTCTGGGACTAGTCTTGTTGCAAACCTTTGCACTTTCTCTAGTTTCTTTACATGCTTGGCTAGGTGTGGGTTCCAAACTGGTGCCGCATACTCTAATATGGGCCTAACGTACACGGTGTACAGGGTCCTGAATGATTCCTTATTAAGATGTCGGAATGCTGTTCTGAGGTTTGCTAGGCGCCCATATGCTGCAGCAGTTATTTGGTTGATGTGCGCTTCAGGAGATGTGCCTGGTGTTATACTCACCCCAAGATCTTTTTCCTTGAGTGAGGTTTGTAGTCTCTGACCCCCTAGACTGTACTCCGTCTGCGGCCTTCTTTGCCCTTCCCCAATCTTCATGACTTTGCACTTGGTGGGATTGAACTCCAGGAGCCAATTGCTGGACCAGGTCTGCAGCCTGTCCAGATCCCTTTGTAGTTCTGCCTGGTCTTCGATCGAGTGTATTCTTCTCATCAACTTCACGTCATCTGCAAACAGGGACACCTCAGAGTCTATTCCTTCCGTCATGTCGTTCACAAATACCAGAAACAGCACTGGTCCTAGGACTGACCCCTGCGGGACCCCGCTGGTCACAGGTGCCCACTTTGACACCTCGCCACGTACCATGACTCGCTGCTGTCTTCCTGACAAGTATTCCCTGATCCATTGTAGTGCCTACCCTGTTATCCCTGCTTGGTCCTCCAGTTTTTGCACCAATCTCTTGTGTGGAACTGTGTCAAACGCCTTCTTGCAGTCCAAGAAAATGCAATCCACCCACCCCTCTCTCTCTTGTCTTACTGCTGTCACCATGTCATAGAACTCCAGTAGGTTTGTGACACAGGATTTCCCGTCCCTGAAACCATGTTGGCTGCTGTTGATGAGATCATTCCTTTCTAGGTGTTCCACCACTTTTCTCCTGATAATCTTCTCCATGATTTTGCATACTATACATGTCAGTGACACTGGTCTGTAGTTTAATGCTTCATGTCTGTCTCCTTTTTTAAAGATTGGGACTACATTTGCTGTCTTCCATGCCTCAGGCAATCTCCCTGTTTCGATAGATGTATTGAATATTGTTGTTAGGGGTACACATAGCGCCTCTGCTCCCTCTCTCAATACCCATGGGGAGATGTTATCTGGCCCCATTGCCTTTGAGGTATCTAGCTCACTCAGAAGCCTCTTCACTTCTTCCTCGGTTGTGTGCACTGTGTCCAGCACTTGGTGGTGTGCCCCACCTCTCCATCTTTCTGGAGTCCCTTCTGTCTCCTCTGTGAACACTTCTTTGAATCTCTTGTTGAGTTCTTCACATACTTCACGGTCATTTCTTGTTGTCTCTCCTCCTTCCTTCCTTAGCCTGATTACCTGGTCCTTGACTGTTGTTTTCCTCCTGATGTGGCTGTACAACAGTTTCGGGTCAGATTTGGCTTTCGCTGCTATGTCATTTTCATATTGTCTTTGGGCCTCCCTTCTTATCTGTGCATATTCGTTTCTGGCTCTACGACTGTTCTCCTTATTCTCCTGGGTCCTTTGCCTTCTATATTTCTTCCATTCCCTAGCACACTTGGTTTTTGCCTCCCTGCACCTTTGGGTAAACCATGGGCTCATCCTGGCTTTTTCATTAATCCTGTTACCCTTGGGTACAAACCTCTCCTCAGCCTCCTTGCATTTTGTTGCTACATATTCCATCATCTCATTAACTGGCTTCCCTGCCAGTTCTCTGTCCCACTGAACCCCGTTCAGGTAGTTCCTCATTCCTGTGTAGTCCCCTTTCTTGTAGTTTGGCTTCATTCGTCCTGGCCTTCCTGCTTCTCCCTTCACTTGTAGCTCTACTGTGTATTCGAAGCTTAAAACCACATGGTCACTGGCCCCAAGGGGTCTTTCATATGTGATGTCCTCGATATCTGCACTACTGAAGGTGAATACTAAGTCCAGCCTTGCTGGTTCATCCTCTCCTCTCTCTCTTGTAGTGTCCCTTACGTGTTGGTACATGAAGTTCTCCAGTACCACCTCCATCATCTTAGCCCTCCATGTATCTTGGCCCCCATGTGGGTCCAAGTTCTCCCAATCGATCTCCTTGTGGTTAAAGTCACCCATGATCAGGAGCTTTGCCCTGCATGCATGAGCTCTTCTGGCCACTCTAGCCAGTGTGTCAACCATCGCTCTATTGCTCTCGTCGTACTCTTGCCTTGGCCTCCTGCTGTTCTGTGGTGGGTTATACATCACTGCTATTACCACCTTGGGACCTCCAGAGTGAAGTGTTCCCACTATGTAATCACTTTCTTCTCCGCTATCTCCTCTCTCCAGCTCATCAAAATTCCAGCGATTTTTGATTAGCAACGCCACTCCTCCACCCCCCCTGTTCCCTCTGTCTTTCCTCAGGATTTGGTATCCCGTTGGAAAGATGGCATCTGTTATCATACCTGTAAGCTTGGTTTCTGTGAGAGCTATGATGTCCGGTGATGCTTCTTTGACTCTTTCATGCCACTCCTCCCACTTATTTGTTATTCCATCAGCGTTTGTGTACCATACCTTCAGTTTCCTTTCCAACACTGTGGTTTAGGGGGCCTGTGAGGGTGGGAGACCTGGTGGCATACTGTGGGATTCTATAGCTCGGTGTTGGGTGGAGGCTGTGGGTATGGATTGTAGTGTGTGTTGGGATGGTGTGATAGGTTGTATGATTCTGAGAGTAGTTGTGTGTGTGCTTGCCCTTGCTGTTCTGTCCTGCTCTGACTGACCTGTGTGTGTGTGTGTGTGTCTGTGTGTCTGTGTGTCTATGTCTGTGTCTGTGTGGCTGTGTCTGAGTGTCTTTACTCACCTATATGTGCTTGCAGGGGTCGATTCATAGCTCCTGGCCCCGCCTCTTCACTGGTCGATACTAATTCACTCTCTCCCTGCTCCATGAGCTTTATCATACCTCTTCTTAAAGCTATGTATAGAACTTGCTTCCACTACTTCACTCTCCAGAGTATTCCACTTCCTGACAACTCTAAGGCTAAAGAAATACTTCCTAACATCCGTATGACGCATCTGGTTTTTCAGCTTCCAATTGTGTCCCCCTAATCCTGTACCCCATCTCTGAAGCATTCGAGCCCTATCCACCTTGTCAATGCCTCTCAGTATTTTACACGTTGTTATCATGTCCACTCTTTCCCTCCTGTCCTCTAGTGTCATTAGGTTGAGTTCCCTTAACCTCTCCTCATAAGACATACCCCTCAGTTCCGGAACTAATCGTGTTGCAAATTTTTGCACCTTCTCCAATTTCGTGACGTGTTTGACTAGGTGAGGGTTCCATACTGACGCTGCATACTCCAGTATAGGCCTTACCTACACGGTGTACAATGTCGTGAATGACTCAGGTTTGCCAGTCTCCCATATGCTGCAGCAGTTATTTGATAGATGTGTGCCTCAGGGGATATGTTTGTTATAATGCTTACCCCAAGATCCTTTTCTTTAATTGACGTCTTGCAGCTTTTGATTTCCTAACGTGTACGCCGTCCGCGGTCTTTTGTGTCCTTCCCCAATCTTCATGACCTTACACTTACCTGGGCAAAACTCCTGGAGCCATTTATCGGACCAGACTTTTAGTCTGTCCAGATCACCATGTAATCTTAATTGATCCTCGGCCACTTGTATTCTCCTCATCAGTTTCACATCATCAGCGAACAGTGACACTTCTGAATCTATTCCTTCCACCATGTCATTCACGTATACAAGGAACAGCACCGGGCATAGGACTGAACCTTGTGGAACCCCACTCGACACATGAGTCCACTCCGACACTTCAGCACGTACCAACACTCGTTGGTTCCTTCCTGTCAGGTATTCCCTGATCCATTGCAGTACTTTCCCTGTTATTCCTGCCTGCTCCTCTAATTTTTGCACCAGTCTCTTGTGTGGTACTGTGTCAAAAGCCTTCTTGCAGTCTAAAAAGATGCAATCTACCTATCCCTCTCTCTCCTGTCTTACTTCTGTTACCTTATCGTAGAACTCAAGTTGATTTGTGACACAGGATTTCCCATCTCTGAAGCCGTGCTAATTGTCATGTATGAACCCAATCTTTTCCATGTGTTCCACCACTCTTCTCCTGATAATCTTTTCCATGACTTTACATACTATACAAGTCAGTGACACTGGTCTGTAGTTTAGCGCTGCCTGTCTGTCTCCTTTCTTAAATATTGGAACTACATGTGCTGTCTTCCACGCCTCAGGCAACTCCCCAGTTTCGATAGATTTAATGAAGATTGCCGCTACCGGCACACACAGTTTCTCTGCTCCCTCTCTCAGTATCCATGGAGATATGTTATCTGGGCCCACCGCCTTTGAGGTTCTAGTTTGTCTAGTCGTTTATTCACCTCTACATTGGTTATGTGTATTGTGTCCAGCACCTGCTAGTGCGCCCTACCTCCACAGTTCGCTGGAAGCATTCCTGACTATTGTGAATACTTCTCTAAATCTTTTGTTTAGTTCATCACATACTTCTTGGTCACTCTTTGTGAGCTCCCCTCCTTCTTTCCTCAGCCTGATTACCTGGTCCTTGACTGTTGTTTTTCTCCTAATGTGACTGTATAATAACTTTGGTTCAGATTTGGCTTTTGATGCTATGTCGTTCTCGTATTGCCTCTGGGCCTCTCTCCTTATTCCTGCATGTTCGTTTCTGGTTCTTCTGCTCAGCTCCTTGTTTTCCTGAGTCTTTTGCCTTCTATACCTTTTTCCATGCTCTAGCCCACTTGGCTTTGGCCTCTTTACACCTCCAGTTAAACCATGGGCTCACTCTGGTCTTACCACTTTTTCTGTTGCCCTTTGGTATGAACCTCTCCTCTGCCTCCCTGCACTTAGTGGTCACTATTTCCATCACTTCGGTTATTGTGCTTTCATCTAGTTCTCTTTCCCACTGCACTTAATGCAGGAAACTTCCCATTCCTATGTAGTCCCCTTTTTTGAAGTTCGGTTTCTCTCTTTGTTCTCATGCTGCTGCATTCTCCACTGTTAACTCTACAAGATATTCAAAACTCAGGACATCATGATCACTAGCGCCAGTGGGTCTTTCGTGGGTGATATCCCCTATGTCTGAACTATTCAAGGTGAATATGAGATCCAGCCTTGCTGCAACATCCTCTTCTCTCTCTCTGGTTGTATCCCTAACATGTTGATGCATGAAATTCTCCAATACAGTCTCCAACATCTTAGCCCTCCATGTTTCTGGTCCCCCATGTGGCTCTAGGGTTTCCAAGTCAATCTCTTTATGATTGAAATCGCCCATTATAAGCAATTTTGTCCTACCCATATGAGCCCTCCTGGCCACTTCAGCTAGTGTATCCACCATTGCCTTATTGCACATATCATACTCTTCTCTTGTCCTCCTGCTGTTAAGTGGTGGGTTATACATCACTGCTATCATCATCTTTGGACCCCCAGTATGAAGTGTTCCTACAATGAAGTCATCTGTTTCCCTTCTTTCCATCCCTCCCATCTCTTGAAAACTCCACTGTTTTTTTGAGAGCAATGCTATTCTTCCCCCTCCTCTGTTCTCTTTCTCTTTCCTCATAATCTGATATCCAGGTGGAAAAATTGCACGTGTTATCATCCATGTTAGTTTTGTCTCTGTTAGTGCCATGATGTCAGGTGGTGCATCAATGATGTGTTCTTGCCACTCTTCACTCTTATTTGTTATTCCATCTACATTGGTGTACCATACCTTTAGCTTCCTTTCCATTACTGCATTTTCGGAGATGGAAGAGGAAGGTGCAGGCTGGGAAGGTGGGAGGCAGGGCACAATATTATGGGAGGCTGCTGTGATTGTGGAATTAGTGCTTAGCGGGGTGGAGGCTATGGATTGAGGTTTGTTTCTGTTTACTGTGTTTGGTTGATATGTGGTGACAGCGGTTGAGAGGTTTCTGTAAGCATTTGCATTTGGTGTTCCCCCAAAGGCTGAGCTTTCCTGTCTGTCGTTGCTTGTCCTGTCTCTCTTTCCTTCCACTGGTTTTGTCTTGCTCTCACTTTCATTTGTTCCCTTTCCTTTTGTGTTCTGTCTCGAGTGAGGAACACTTTTTGATAATCTGAAGAGTCCTTTAACAGTGGTTTCTGGTGTAGTATCCTCTTCTGTACCATATCTGTCATGAATGTCAATTTGATTGGTTGATTTTTTTCCCTCGAATACCCCCAAGTCTGTGAAAATTTTCTACCTGAGACATGTCCGTCTCTTCTGCTGTTGCAATGATGTTCTTAATCTCTGTTTTCTCTCAATGCTTTCTTTCACCATAGGTCTGCCCTTCAGCCTCCTGAAGCCGATGAATAATTATTGACCTCTCCCTCTCCTCTTCCCATTTCTTTTCCCTCTGTATCTCTGGATCTGATCTAAGCATCTCCTTTGCTGTTTCCCTAATCATCTCCCAGACACCCTGATGGCCTGATATTACTGCTACAAAAGACTGCTTAGCCCCATCCCCTCCCTCAGTCTCCTCGCTGCCTGCTGTTCCCATTTCAGTCATCTTGCTCCTTTTGGACCTCATTTTTAGATCCTTCTTCAGCACACCCATTTCTTCCTCTAGTCTCTGTATCTTTGCCTCAGCTACTACAACTCTTGATTCCAACTTTTTGCTCTCTGCAGATATTTGCTCTAATATGTTATATCAAAGCTTGTTTAACCTTTCCTCCTATTGTTGTTCCATTTTGTTCTTGATTCGTTCTACAGATTCTTCCTTTTCCGACCATCCATCATCGGTTCCCTTGCCTTTATGTCCTCCCTTTTGAGATCCCATTTTGTTTTTATCCTGTTGGGATGTTCTAGCTGCTTCAGCTTATCGTAAAAATGTGTATGTGTGGTGGGGGATTTATGAGCTGTGTTAGGTTAGGTTTGTCTATGTGTGTGTGTGTGTGTGTGTGTGTGTGTGTGTGTGTGTGTGTACTCACCTATTTGTACTCACCTATTTGTGGTTGCAGGGGTCGATTCATAGCTCCTGGCCCCGCCTCTTCGCTGATTGCTACTAGGTCCTCTCTCTTCCTGCCCCATGAGCTTTATCATACCTCGCCTTAAAACTATGTATGGTTCCCGCCTCCACTACGTCACTTTCTAGGCTATTCCACGGCGTGACTACTCTATGAATGAAGAAATACTTCCTAACATCCCTTTGATTCATCTGAGTCTTCAACTTCCAATTGTGACCTCTTGTGTCTGTGTCCCTTCTCTGGAACATCCCGTCTTTGTCCACCTTGTCTATTCCGCGCAGTATTTTATATGTCGTTATCATGTCTTCCCTGATCCTCCTGTCCTCCAGTGTCGTCAGGCCGATTTCCCTCAACCTTTCTTCGTAGGACAATCCCCGTAGCTCTGGGGTTAATCTTGTTGCAAACCTTTGCACTTTCTCTAATTTCTTGACGTGCTTGACTAGGTGTGGATTCCAAACTGGTGCTGTATACTCCAGTATGGGCCTGACGTAAATGGTATACAGAGTCTTGAACGAATCCTTACTGAGGTATCGGAACGCTATCCGTAGGTTTGCCAGGTGCCCGTATGCTGCAGCAGTTATCTGATTGATGTGTGCCTCAGGAGATATGCTCGGTGTTATACTCACCCCCATATCTTTTTCCTTGAGTGAGGTTTGCAGTCTTTGGCCATCTAAACTATATTGTGTCTGGGGTCTTCTTTGCCCTTCCCCAATCTTCATGACTTTGCATTTGGCAGGGTTAAACTCAAGGAGACAGTTTCTGGACCAGGCTTGTAGCCTGTCCAGGTCTCTTCGTAGTCTTGCCTGATCCTCATCCGATTTGATTCTTCTCATTAACTTCACATCATCTGCAAACAAGGACACTTCTGAGTGTATCCCTTCCGTTATGTCATTCACATATACCAAGAACAGCACAGGTCCTAGGACTGACCCCTGTGGAACTCCGCTTGTCGCAGGCGCCCACTCTGACACCTCGTCACGTACCATGACTCGTTGTTGCCTCCCTGTCAGGTATCCTCTGAACCACTGCAGTGCCTCTCCTGTTATGTGTGCCTGATCTTCTAGCTTTTGCAGTAACCTCTTGTGAGGGACTGTGTCGAAGGCCTTCTTGCAGTCCAAAAAAATGCAGTCGATCCATCCCTCTCTCTCTTGTCTTACTTTTGTCACCTTGTCATAAAACTCCAGTAGGTTTGTGACACAGAATTTTCCTTCCCTGAAACCGTGCTGGTTGTCAATTATACACTTGTTTCTTTCCAGGTGCTCCACCACTCTCATCCTGATGATCTTCTCCATGACCTTGCATACTATACACGTTAGTGATACAGGTCTGTAGTTTAGTGCCTCATGTCTGTCTCCCTTTTTAAAAATTGGGACTACATTGTGTGTGTGTGTGTGTGTGTGTGTGTGTGTACTCACCTAGTTGTACTCACCTAGTTGAGGTTCCGGGGGTCGAGTCCGAGCTCCTGGCCCCGCCTCTTCACTGATCGCTACTAGGTCACTCTCCCTGAGCCGTGAGCTTTATCATACCTCTGCTTAAAGCTATGTGTGTGTGTGTGTGTGTGTGTGTGTACTCACCTATTTGTGGTTGCAGGGGTCGAGTCCTAGCTCCTGGCCCCGCCTCTTCACCGGTTGCTACTAGGCCCTCTCTCTCCCCGCTCCATGAGCTTTATCAAACCTCGTCTTAAAACTGTGTATGGTTCCTGCCTCCACTACGTCATTTTCTAGGCTATTCCACTGCCTTACAACTCTATGACTGAAGAAATACTTCCTACTATCTCTCTGACTCATTTGTGTCTTCAACTTCCAATTGTGGCCTCTTGTTTCTGTGTCCCCTCCCTGGAACATCCTGTCCTTGTCCACCTTGTCTATTCCACGCAGTATTTTATATGTCGTTATCATGTCTCCCCTGACCCTCCTGTCCTCCAGTGTGGTCAGGCCGATTTCCCTTAATCTTTCTTCATAGGACATTCCCCTTAGCTCTGGAACTAACCTTGTTGCAAACCTTTGTACTTTCTCTAGTTTCTTGACGTGCTTTATCAAGTGCGGGTTCCAAACAGGTGCTGCATACTCCAGTATGGGCCTGACATACACGGTGTACAGTGTCTTGAATGATTCCTTGCTAAGGTATCGGAATGCTGTTCTCAGGTTTGCCAGGCGCCCATATGCTGCAGCAGTTATCTGATTGATGTGTGCTTCCGGAGACATGCTCGGTGTTATACTCACCCCAAGATCTTTCTCCTTGAGTGAGGTTTGCAGTCTTTGTCCACCTAGCCTATACTCTGTCTGCGGTCTTCTGTGCCCTTCCCCTATCTTCATGACTTTGCATTTGGCAGGATTAAATTCGAGAAGCCATTTGCTGGACCAGGTGTCCAGTCTGTCCAGGTCTCTTTGAAGTCCTGCCTGGTCCTCATCAGATTTAATTCTCCTCATTAACTTCACATCATCTGCAAACAGGGACACTTCTGAGTCTAACCCTTCCGTCATGTCGTTCACATATACCAAAAATAGCACTGGTCCTAAGACCGACCCCTGTGGGACCCCGCTCGTCACAGGTGCCCACTGTGATACGTCATTACGTACCATGACTCGTTGTTGCCTCCCTGTCAGGTATTCTCTGATCCATTGCAGTGCCCTTCCTGTTATATGCGCCTGATGCTCTAGCTTCTGCACTAATCTCTTGTGAGGAACTGTGTCAAAGGCCTTCTTGCAGTCCAAGAAGATGCAATCAACCCACCCCTCTCTCTCTTGTCTTACTTCTGTTATTTTATCATAAAACTCCAGAAGGTTTGTGACACAGGATTTGCCTTCCGTGAATCCGTGCTGGTTGGCATTTATACTCCTGTTCCGTTCCAGGTGCTCCACCACTCTCCTCCTGATAATCTTCTCCATAATTTTGCATACTATACACGTCAATGACACAGGTCTATAGTTTAGTGCCTCTTTTCTGTCTCCTTTTTTGAAAATGGGAACTACATTTGCTGTCTTCCATACCTCAGGTAGTTGCCCAGTTTCCAGGGATGTGTTGAAGATTGTGGTAAGTGGTACACACAACATATCTGCTCCCTCTCTAAGGACCCATGGAGAGATGTTGTCCGGTCCCATTGCCTTTGAGGTATCGATGTCCCTTAGCAGTTTCTTTACCTCCTCCTCATCTGTATGTATGTCGTCCAACACTTGTTGGTGTATTCCTTGTTGGTGTCCCCATCTGGTCTGTCCCCCCAGAGTCCTTCCTGTCTCTACTGTAAATACTTCCTTAAATCTCGTGTTGAGCTCCTCACATACCTCTTGATCGTTTCTTGTGAGTTCCCCACCTTCTTTCCTCAGCCTTATCACCTGGTCCTTGACTGTTGTCTTCTTCCTAATGTGGCTATACAGCAGTTTCGGGTCAGATTTGACTTTCGATGCTATGTCGTTTTCATACTGTCTCTGGGCCTCCCTCCTTATCTGTGCATACTCGTTTCTGGCTCTTCTACTAATCTCCTTGTTTTCCTGGGTCCTATGCCTCCTGTACCTTTTCCATTCTCTGTTGCACTTAGCTTTTGCCTCCCTACACCTTCGGGTAAACCAAGGACTCGTCTTGGTCTTCCTATTATTTCTGTTTCCCTTGGGAACAAAACTTTCCTCTGCCTCCTTGCACTTTGTTGCCACATATTCCATCATCTCGTTTACTGATTTTCCTACCATTTCTCTGTCCCACTGAACCTCCTGCAGGAAGTTTCTCATACCTGTGTAGTCCCCCCTTTTGTAGTTTGGCCTGTCCCCTTCAGTTCCTGTTCCCTTCTCCACTTGTAACTCTACTATATAGTCAAAACTCAGAACCACATGATCGCTAGCTCCAAGGGGCCTCTCGTAAGTGATGTCCTCGATGTCTGAACTGCTCAGGGTGAACACAAGATCCAGTCTTGCTGGCTCATCCTCCCCTCTCTCTCTGGTTGTGTCCCTGACATGTTGATGCATGAGGTTTTCAAGTACCACATCCATCATCTTTGCTCTCCATGTTTCGGGACCCCCATGTGGCTCCAGGTTTTCCCAGTCGATCTCCCTGTGGTTGAAATCGCCCATTACCAGTAGCTTTGCTCTGCTCGAGTGAGCTCTTCTTGCCACCTCAGCCAGTGTGTCCACCATCACCCTGTTGTTTTCTTCGTACTCCTCTCTTGGCCTCCTGCAGTTCTGTGGTGGGTTATACATCACTCCAATGACTACTTTATGTTCTCCGGACTGAATTGTACCTACAATGTAGTCTCTTTCTCCAATCATGTCCATGCCTTCCATTTCCTCAAATCCCCATTGGTGTTTTATGAGCAGTGCAACCCCTCCTCCCCCTCTACTCCTTCTATCTTTCCTCAGGATCTGATATCCTGTTGGGAAGATTGTGTCTGTTATTATCTCAGCGAGTTTTGTTTCTGTGACTGCTATGATGTCTGGGGATTTTTCACTGATTCTTTCATTCCACTCCTCATGTTTATTCATTATTCCATCCGCATTTGTGTACCAAACCTTTAGTTTCTTTTCTATCATTGTGGTCATGCAAGTGTATTGGGGTTGGGGGAGGGAGAGCCTTGGTGGGGGCCTATATGGGGCTGTGGTGTAGGTGGGGTATGTGCTGATGGGGGTGGGGTCAGAATGCCCATAAGGGACAGCTGTTGGGGTGAGGTTTGTGATAAGGGGGTTGGTGGCAGAGGGAACAGTGAGTGGGTTGGAGTATAGGTTGCTCAGTTGCGTTGGGAATGTCGCGGGTGGGGTCTTTTGGTGGGAGATTCTGTGGGGTGTGTTTGCCCTTCCTCCTGTGTCTGGGTCCTGCTCATTTTCATTGCTTCTCGTTCCTCCTTGCGTCTCTGTACCCTCTCTTTCAGTGTAGTCCTTTCTTCTTGTGTTCTGTCGCGGTCGAGGAATACTCTCTGGTACCCCTCTTTGTCTCTCAGTCTTGCTTTCTCTTGCAGAATCCTGATTCGAACTGATTCTTCCTTGAAAGTTACTCTGACAGGCCGTATCCTTCCACTCGCAAACCACCCAATTCTCTGAAAATTTGTCACCTGGAGGTGTGTGTGTGTGTGTGTGTGTGTGTGTGTGTGTGTGTGTGTGTGTGTATGTGTGTGCATGTGTATGTGTATGTGTGTATAGGAGTATGTGTGTGTGCGCATGTGCGTGGGCACGCGCTTTTGTATTAGTCTTAAAAAAGGGGGGTTCATATATCACACTAGGCTACGCTCCTTTTGAAGATTATAGAATTATTTCACACTCAATTCCTCATTAATATACACTAATATATATTACTATAATATTTCCTGTTTTCACGTGTGTTTGTGTGTGTGTTTACTACCTTGTTGTTCTTTGTAAAAGAGGGGGGGGGCACGTTAACACACTATTGTTGTTGTTGGTTCACCGTTACTCTCCCGGCCCGGATCTTTGTTGTTGTTGGTTCACCGGTACTCTCCTAGCCCGGATCTTTGTTGTTGTTGGTTCACCGGTACTCTCCTAGCCCGGATCTTTGTTGTTGTTGGTTCACCGGTACTCTCCCGGCCCGCATCTTTGTTGTTGTTGGTTCAACGGTACTCTCCCGGCCCGCATCTTTGTTGTTGTTGGTTCACCGGTACTCTCCCGGCCCAGATCTTTGTTGTTCTTGGTTCACCAGTACTCTCCCGGCCCGGATCTTTGTTGTTGTTGGTTCAACGGTACTCTCCCGGCCCGGATCTTTGTTGTTGTTGGTTCACCGGTACTCTCCCGGCCCGGATCTTTGTTGTTGTTGGTTCACCAGTACTCTCCCGGCCCGGATCTTTGTTGTTGTTGGTTCACCGGTACTCTCCTAGCCCGGATCTTTGTTGTTGTTGGTTCACCGGTACTCTCCCGGCCCGGATCTTTGTTGTTGTTGGTTCACCGGTACTCTCCCGGCCCAGATCTTTGTTCTTGGTTCACCAGTATTCTCCCGGCCCGGAGCTTTGTTGTTGTTGGTTCACCGGTACTCTCCCGGCCCGGATCTTTGTTGTTGTTGGTTCACCGGTTATCTCCCGGCCCGGATCTTTGTTGTTGTTGGTTCACCGGTACTCTCCCGGCCCGCATCTTTGTTGTTGTTGGTTCACCGGTACTCTCCCGGCCCGGATCTTTGTTGTTGTTGGTTCACGGGTACTCTCCTAGCCCGGATCTTTGTTGTTTTTGGTTCACCGGTACTCTCCCGGCCCGGATCTTTGTTGTTGTTGGTTCACCGGTACTCTCCTAGCCCGGATCTTTGTTGTTGTTGATTCACCGGTAGTCTCCCGGCCCGGATCTTTGTTGTTGTTGGTTCACCGGTACTCTCCCGGCCCGGATCTTTGTTGTTGTTGGTTCACCGGTAGTCTCCCGGCCCGGATCTTTGTTGTTGTTGGTTCACGGGTACTCTCCTAGCCCGGATCTTTGTTGTTGTTGGTTCAGCGGTAGTCTCCTAGCCCGGATCTTTGTTGTTGTTGGTTCACCGGTAGTCTCCTAGCCCGGATCTTTGTTCTTGGTTCACCGGTACTCTCCCGGCCCAGATCTTTGTTGTTGTTTCTTTCACAAATACTTTCTCCAGACATTGTTTACATGTGAACAATTTCATACCTTTGTCAACACTGTCTTATCGTTTAACATTAACTACTAATGTCTTAATCTTATTATTGTGTATGTATACTACATTACTGACTGCTGGATAACACAAATGGCTAACAATGTATAATGCAATACCGCATGCTTGGCAGCATTACTGCCTACTAGATTACATTACTGCCTTCTGGATTACATTACTGTCTACTGGATTACATTACTGCCTACTGGATTACATTACTGCCTGCTGGATTACATTACTGCCTACTGGATTACATTACTGCCTGCTGGATTACATTACTGCCTGCTGGATTACATTACTGCCTACTGGATTACATTACTGCCTGCTGGATTACATTACTGCCTGCTGGATTACATTACTGCCTGCTGGATTACATTACTGCCTGCTGGATTACATTACTGCCTGCTGGATTACATTACTGCCTGCTGGATTACATTACTGCCTGCTGGATTACATTACTGCCTGCTGGATTACATTACTGCCTGCTGGATTACATTACTGCCTGCTGGATTACATTACTGCCTGCTGGATTACATTACTGCCTGCTGGATTACATTACTGCCTGCTGGATTACATTACTGCCTGCTGGATTACATTACTGCCTGCTGGATTACATTACTGCCTGCTGGATTACATTACTGCCTGCTGGATTACATTACTGCCTGCTGGATTACATTACTGCCTGCTGGATTACATTACTGACTGCTGGATTACATTACTGCCTGCTGGATTACGTTACTGCCTGCTGGATAACACTACTGCCTGCTGGATTACGTTACTGCCTGCTGGATAACACTACTGCCTGCTGGATTACGTTACTGCCTGCTGGATAACACTACTGCCTGCTGGATTACGTTACTGCCTGCTGGATAACACTACTGCCTGCTGGATTACATTACTGACTGCTGGATTACATTACTGCCTGCTGGATTACATTACTGCCTGCTGGATTACATTACTGCCTGCTGGATTACATTACTGCCTGCTGGATTACATTACTGCCTGCTGGATTACATTACTGTCTGCTGGATTACATTACTGCCTGCTGGATTACATTACTGCCTGCTGGATTACATTACTGACTGCTGGATTACATTACTGCCTGCTGGATTACATTACTGCCTGCTGGATTACATTACTGCCTGCTGGATTACATTACTGCCTGCTGGATTACATTACTGCCTGCTGGATTACATTACTGCCTGCTGGATTACATTACTGCCTGCTGGATTACATTACTGTCTGCTGGATTACATTACTGCCTGCTGGATTACATTACTGCCTGCTGGATTACATTACTGTCTGCTGGATTACATTACTGCCTGCTGGATTACATTACTGCCTGCTGGATTACATTACTGCCTGCTGGATTACATTACTGTCTGCTGGATTACATTACTGCCTGCTGGATTACATTACTGCCTGCTGGATTACATTACTGACTGCTGGATTACATTACTGCCTGCTGGATTACATTACTGTCTGCTGGATTACATTACTGCCTGCTGGATTACATTACTGCCTGCTGGATTACATTACTACCTGCTGGATAACGCAAGTGGACAATAATGTAACAAAGATAAAAAAATAACACTTTTTTAAGCAAAATTATCCCAGAAAACATTTTATAACCTCATTATGTTAACTGAGTTACTGTAACATGATACAACATCATTATGTTAACTGAGTTACTGTAACATGATACAACATCATTATGTTAACTGAGTTACTGTAACATGATACAACATCATTATGTTAACTGAGTTACTGTAACATGGTACAACATCATTATGTTAACTGAGTTACTGTAACATGATACAACATCATTATGTTAACTGAGTTACTGTAACATGATGCAACATCATTATGTTAACTGAGTTACTGTAACATGATACAACATCATTATGTTAACTGAGTTACTGTAACATGATACAACATCATTATGATAACTGAGTTACTGTAACATGATACAACATCATTATGATAACTGAGTTACTGTAACATGATACATCATTATGATAACTGAGTTACTGTAACATGATACAACATCATTATGATAACTGAGTTACTGTAACATGATACAACATCATTATGTTAACTGAGTTACTGTAACATGATACAACATCATTATGTTAACTGAGTTACTGTAACATGATACAACATCATTATGTTAACTGAGTTACTGTAACATGGTACAACATCATTATGTTAACTGAGTTACTGTAACATGATACAACATCATTATGTTAACTGAGTTACTGTAACATGATGCAACATCATTATGTTAACTGAGTTACTGTAACATGATACAACATCATTATGTTAACTGAGTTACTGTAACATGATACAACATCATTATGATAACTGAGTTACTGTAACATGATACAACATCATTATGATAACTGAGTTACTGTAACATGATACATCATTATGATAACTGAGTTACTGTAACATGATACAACATCATTATGATAACTGAGTTACTGTAACATGATACAACATCATTATGTTAACTGAGTTACTGTAACATGATGCAACATCATTATGATAACTGAGTTACTGTAACATGATACAACATCATTATGATAACTGAGTTACTGTAACATGATACAACATCATTATGTTAACTGAGTTACTGTAACATGATACAACATCATTATGTTAACTGAGTTACTGCAACATGATACAACATCATTATGATAACTGAGTTACTGTAACATGATACAACATCATTATGATAACTGAGTTACTGTAACATGATACAACATCATTATGTTAACTGAGTTACTGTAACATGATACAACATCATTATGATAACTGAGTTACTGTAACATGATACAACATCATTATGATAACTGAGTTACTGTAACATGATACAACATCATTATGATAACTGAGTTACTGTAACATGATACAACATCATTATGATAACTGAGTTACTGTAACATGATACAACATCATTATGTTAACTGAGTTACTGTAACATGATACAACATCATTATGATAACTGAGTTACTGTAACATGATACAACATCATTATGATAACTGAGTTACTGTAACATGATACAACATCATTATGATAACTGAGTTACTGTAACATGATACAACATCATTATGATAACTGAGTTACTGTAACATGATACAACATCATTATGATAACTGAGTTACTGTAACATGATACAACATCATTATGTTAACTGAGTTACTGTAACATGATACAACATCATTATGTTAACTGAGTTACTGTAACATGATACAACATCATTATGATAACTGAGTTACTGTAACATGATACAACATCATTATGATAACTGAGTTACTGTAACATGATACAACATCATTATGTTAACTGAGTTACTGTAACATGATACAACATCATTATGTTAACTGAGTTACTGTAACATGATACAACATCATTATGATAACTGAGTTACTGTAACATGATACAACATCATTATGATAACTGAGTTACTGTAACATGATACAACATCATTATGATAACTGAGTTACTGTAACATGATACAACATCATTGTGATAACTGAGTTATTGTAACATGATACAACATCATTGTGATAACTGAGTTACTGTAACATGATACAACATCATTGTGATAACTGAGTTATTGTAACATGATACAACATCATTATATTAACTGAGTTACTGTAACATGATACAACATCATTATATTAACTGAGTTACTGTAACATGATACAACATCATTGTGATAACTGAGTTACTGTAACATGATACAACATCATTGTGATAACTGAGTTACTGTAACATGATACAACATCATTGTGATAACTGAGTTACTGTAACATGATACAACATCATTATGTTAACTGAGTTACTGTAACATGATACAACATCATTATGATAACTGAGTTACTGTAACATGATACAACATCATTATGATAACTGAGTTACTGTAACATGATACAACATCATTATATTAACTGAGTTACTGTAACATGATACAACATCATTATGTTAACTGAGTTACTGTAACATGATACAACATCATTATGATAACTGAGTTACTGTAACATGATACAACATCATTATGTTAACTGAGTTACTGTAACATGATACAACATCATTATGATAACTGAGTTACTGTAACATGATACAACATCATTATGTTAACTGAGTTACTGTAACATGATACAACATCATTATGTTAACTGAGTTACTGTAACATGATACAACATCATTATGATAACTGAGTTACTGTAACATGATACAACATCATTATGATAACTGAGTTACTGTAACATGATACAACATCATTATGTTAACTGAGTTACTGTAACATGATACAACATCATTATGTTAACTGAGTTACTGTAACATGATACAACATCATTATGTTAACTGAGTTACTGTAACATGATACAACATCATTATGATAACTGAGTTACTGTAACATGATACAACATCATTATGATAACTGAGTTACTGTAACATGATACAACATCATTATGATAACTGAGTTACTGTAACATGATACAACATCATTATGTTAACTGAGTTACTGTAACATGATACAACATCATTATGATAACTGAGTTACTGTAACATGATACAACATCATTATGATAACTGAGTTACTGTAACATGATACAACATCATTATGATAACTGAGTTACTGTAACATGATACAACATCATTATGAGTTACTGTAACATGATACAACATCATTATTATGATAACTGAGTTACTGTAACATGATACAACATCATTATGATAACTGAGTTACTGTAACATGATACAACATCATTATGATTAACTGAGTTACTGTAACATGATACATCATTATGATAACTGAGTTACTGTAACATGATACAACATCATTATGTTAACTGAGTTACTGTAACATGATACAACATCATTATGATAACTGAGTTACTGTAACATGATACAACATCATTATGATAACTGAGTTACTGTAACATGATACAACATCATTATATTAACTGAGTTACTGTAACATGAAACAACATCATTGTGATAACTGAGTTATTGTAACATGATACAACATCATTATATTAACTGAGTTACTGTAACATGATACAACATCATTATATTAACTGAGTTATTGTAACATGATACAACATCATTATATTAACTGAGTTACTGTAACATGATACAACATCATTATGTTAACTGAATTACTACAATATGATACAACATCATTATGATAACTGAGTTACTATAACAAGAAACCACTGGGATAACAGAAGTAAATCGCATAATTTCCTTATGGGAAAATAAATTTTTCATAACATTAAATATAAATAAATGAAAGATAAAACATTGTGGAATACACATTATGAATATCCCAGGAGAAACTGTTCATCCTTATAACATAATTCAAAATACATTTAATGTGCAGAAAGCCGCCTCCATGGCTCCCTATGTTGTTTGAAAGCTAGTTTGATGCCTTGGAAAACTAGCCACGTAAACACTGGGCAACGTTATCGCCCAGTTTTGACAAACAGAGCTGAAACTCGTACAGCTGCATTGCCCTTTGACAAGTTTATTAATTTTTTTTTATATTTTATTTAAAACCAACAATAGACAATAGACAAAAGGAAAAACCCTAAAGATGAAATATATGAACAATAACTGAAAAAACGTTACGTTAGATATTGAAACATTAACGAATAACATTACAATATAACAAATATGACCACTATTACCTACATATAAAATCAGATACCGAAGCTTAAAATTGTCCTATACTAGCTACATGTGGATAAGTTAACTTTCCCAAAAACATGCAAACCTATATTAACTCTTCCTCAAATTAATCATCCATTGCTCTTAATTTGCACTAGAATAATAAAATACAAGTATACTTTCATTATTTCGTTACAGACTAAATTCCTTCTGCTCTGGACACGGAAAGAAATATAGGATAATTAACCACTGATGTCAAGAACACATCCAAGCGAAACCTACACCGACCATACAGGTCCATGAGAACTGCACGGTCCGCGCAGCTGCTCGCTCAGGTGTGCACATGTACATTACACATCGTACCTACAATTAGATTCAGCTCAACATTTTTCAATAATGCCATACGTAGAAACATTCTACCCAATTTGTATAATAAAAAGCAGTTTGAATCAAAGAACATTTCACAATTATCATAAATTAACCCTAACCTAAGCCTAGTATTTCATCTGTATTATAAATGTCTAATCAACACGAAAATTTTACCACATACCTCTAACCATATTTGTTGGTGTACATGATACAACCTTGTATTACCATAAAGAGAAAAAAAAGAACAATAAAAAGGAAAACCCATTCTTCACCTTTAAAATCAGACTTCAATTTACCATTCATGTACATACATATAAATAAGTATATGAAGTATGTTGTCTAATTGAACACAATCACTTCCAACGTCAGTTATAATATTACGTCAACTCAACCACGAATAACTTCATCCAATTCTTACAACTTCAAGGGTTCGTAATTATCTTAAACTACATACACATTATTGCCACCATCTACACAAATTAAAAAGAAAAACAATACTCAAATATATCAAAACACACTATGCTTCTATTGGCACCAAATCAATTGTGCTTACAAAAATACATTGTAAATTAAACTGAAACATAAAAAGCCATTTTGACATTTACACATTGTATCAAAATCATAAATGCGCATAGAAAATATGTATTGAATATCATTGAAAATGTTCATGAGAAAAACCATTAATGGTATATACAAGAAAGTAAACATACACACAATACACACATATACATATATATACATACATATACATATATATATATATATATATATATATATACATACATACATATATACGTACATATACATATATACATATACATATACACATACATATACATACATACACATATACATACACAGATACATACATATACATACATACATACATATATACACATATACACACACACATACAACACATGCATATATATACACACATACACATACATAGTTATAAGTCGACAATTCCAAATATAACTGTATTGTACTTGACACACTCGGAACAAATAATGTTAAAATTGCACCCCGGACATACCTCATATAACATTCATCAAACTCATCATGCTACCGACCATTCTAGGAAACCAGCCCCATTTCATCCCCCTTACATGCCTTTCAACTCCCGTAAATCCCGTAAAGTGAAATTCCTATAACCCTCACTTAAATCCCTCTCCCATCTCCCCCCATACACCTCCTTATTTCTACACTTTGTCCTATAAAAAGTTGCTGTTAATGCATTAATTCTTTCACACACGTTCGCTCCTCTCATAGCCCAAGACATATAAATATAATCTGTAATTATATACCCTACCGCATTCTCTACCATCTGATTCACCCCACCTATGTCTAAGCTTAAAACCCTCAACACCTGCAAACCCCCCCCTCCCACTAACCTTATTACCTTACCCAACCAAACCCTTATTAGTTCAATACATTCGCAAAAATACACTATATGGAAAACAGTCTCCCATCCACCACAAGCCTTGCATATCCCATCCTCCCGTATTCTCTTATGGAATAAAACCATTCCAGACGGAAAGATCCCATGTAAAAATCTATACATTACTTCTCGTACTTTAGGTTTTAAGCGTAATTTGTTCAAACGCCCCCAGATATTACGCCAATCATACATCGGATAAACCCCTTCTACCACTGCCTTACCTTCCACCCCATCAAGGTTTCCCAATTTAATATGTGAAGGATCGCTCATGTTTATGATGACCCGTAACATTTCCTCACCGATTATGAACTCCCTACCCACCCACCACCGTTGCATGTCCTGACGCATCTTATGAAGTCCGCCTTCCCTCGCCCCCCCCCCTCCCGCTTATAACTACGTTTCAAATTCACACTCATAATCCTCTTTTCAACAGCTATAAGACCCAGCCCTCCTCGGCCAACCGGGAGTGTGACAACCGCTCTACTTAACCATTCGCTTCCAGTACCCCAAATGAATCTAAAAACGCGCTTTTGTAACCTTTGTATCTCACTACGAAGTATCGGATATATTGCTGCTACATGCCAAAGATTACTATATAATAGGACATTCGTTGTAATTACTCTTTGATGCAAAGTTAAGTGTGCAGCTCGTAAACCACTAATGTGCTTCAGTACACCATCTAAAATACGCACTGAATTTATTTGTTGTGCTAACTTGATATCACTTACATAAACGATCCCACATATCAGTAATTGGTCCACCTTTTTCCACCTTTCAACTACTTCACATTCCTCACTTAACCTATCCCCAAGATCCATATACTTCGTTTTCTCCTTATTAATTGACATGCCAGAAGCCTTTTCAAAAACATTTACTAACTTTTCCACCCGAGGCAAATCCCTGTTACCACTTACTAAAATCGTTGTGTCATCAACATATCCAACAATGCCAGCCCCCCCACCCCTTTCGTCACCAACCCCATTTGCTGCCAATAAGACCCTAATTCCTCTATAAAAGGGATCCTGTAAACACGCAAAAAATATTTGTGAAAGGGGACAACCTTGACGTAGACCCCTTCTCATCTGAATTTGTTCTCCTAACCTTCCATTTGCCTGCACCCGCAAGGATGCATCTTGATACATTAATTTGGCCCATGATATAATTTCCTCTCCAAACCCCTGCCATCTCATAATCTTCCATAACGCTTCCCTTTCTACACTATCATATGCCGCCTCCTAATCTATAGCAAACACCCCCCCCCACTCCCAATTTTACTCTTTCTTCAATAAAACTTCTAATCAAACCATGCCCGTCATACATAGACCTTCCCGGCACCCCATATTGTCCCTTATCAATCACTTTACCCAGGACCTTTTTTATTCTGTTAGCTAAAATTCTTGCAAAAATCTTATAATCACCACACAATAACGAAATAGCACGATAGTCTTTGACTGTTAATGGCTCACCTTTAGGCACTAGAACGACCACAGCCCTCCGCTGCTGTGCCCCTAAAACCCGATCCCGCTTAAGGATATTGAATAATCTTACCAAAAATTCTTTTAAAACGCTCCAATTTTGGAGATAAAAGTCACTGGGCAACCCATCAATTCTCGGTGCCTTACCTAATTGCGCCCCGGATAAAGCTTCCCATGTCTCGCACTCCGTTATCGGCCCTTCCAAAACGAATCGATCATGCTCTGTCAACTCACACTGCACAAACCTTCCAATTGACTGTAATGCTATTTCGCTTATTCCCACACTTTGCGTTTTCAACTTAACCCAAGCATCAATATACCCACTCATACCCTCAGTCGTCGTCAACACCTGGTCCACTTTATACCCTTGCATACCTACCTGAACATTCAACCCCATTAACTCCATTGCCTTGCGACGTGTGTGTTGACTCCGCAACACACACGCCGACGGCCGATCTCCCCACAAAACCTCCTCAATCCCGCCCTTAAGCCTTTCCCCATCAAACCTCTCATTTTGTAAATTCCGGATATTTTCCTTCAAACTTTCAATTTCAATAACAGGATAATTAGCATTAATTTGTGCATAACAGTCGCGCAACTGCCCCTCTAAATATTTTTGAAAACCGTATTGTAACTGATTATATCTCTTCCCTCGATTAATATAATATTCCTTAATACGCTTTTTAGCTATTGTTTCCCACCAATTAACCATGGCAACATCCCCTGGTGCTTCTACCACTAAACGATCCCACATATGTCCAAAAGACAAAAGACTATCCTCTTCCTTTAATAACTTTACATTCAATTTCCAAAATGATGGACCCCTCCGAGGCACACCCTTAATATCCACATCTATTACCACTCCTCTATGATCCGAAAAAACCACATCTATCACATTCACCCTCCGCACAGTAACCGCACAAGGCACGTACATTCGGTCCAACCTCGCCGCATAACCTCGTTTAATGAAGGTATGCTCTACCATCCCTCCCCCCCCACACACATCCTTTAACCCCACCCCGGTCAATATATCCCCCAATATACCCAAACAACACCCCGCACCTCTGGGCTCCACATCTTTACGACGTATCACGCAATTCCAATCTCCGCCTATTATTGCAACATTCGGTAAACCACGTAAAAAATAGACCAGCACGTCCCGAACAAATTTAGTTTTAATACTCACGTCACCCTCAGCCGGACCATATACACATACTAAACTAATGGGAACCCTACCCCAAGTTCCATCCACTCTAATTACCCTCCCCTCCCCCCCTTCACTACGCCTTACTATAAACGGGCTAGTTTCCTTTACCAAAATGGCAGCCCCACCTTTCAAACGTGTCGCATGTTCCATGTACACATTATAACCACTCATATCCAACTCATAACCAGGCCTAAAATTATGTTCCCGTAAGAATACCACATCCACACCAAGTCGCACCAAATACTCATTAAACCACTTAAGCTTCCTCTCAGCTCTCAACCCGTTAATATTTATAGTAAAACACTTGAATTCAACAAATGGGTTTTCCTTTTGTCCCCGGCATTGACTTTACCCCAGTTCGTTTTGCAACACCTCTGTCCCTCCCCCCTTTGTTGGGAATCACCTTTGCAATCCCTTGATCCTTGGGTTCACCATTCCCTCTCTTCTGTACCTCCACCCAAGACTTTTTCCCAGGGCGTTGGGCAGGAGTTAGCACATCATCAGAATCCGATGATGCTGCAGTCCTCTTTCGTGTCCCGCCCTCCACCAGCATTTTGACATCTGAAGCACCGTCCTGATGCACCTCCACCTCTACTGCATGCACCTTCAATCCTTTAGACTCTCTCGTCGACAAACCGTCATCTTCTGCCATACCATCATTCACAGCCGTCCCCAGAACTAAGCCTGGGTCTTCCACCTGATCTAGGACCGATTCCTCTAACAAGTCATCCAACGCCTTTACCAAAGACGCCGCCACTTCTTCACCCATATTAGGTAGTCTCTCCTCAAAAACCTTATGTATGTCCAATGACTGAGATTCTCCTTGAAGCGTTACAATTGGCGATTCGAGCTCCTTTTCTTTGTCCACCTCCTCACTCCATGACAACCGTTGTTGGGGCGGTGTAGCAAGAGACTGTTCTCGCTCATCGCCTACCTCGTCCACTGGCTGCTGTTGCTGCTGTTGCCGTTGCTGTTGTGCCGGGTACCCACTTCGTTTCCCACACTGCGCCGCGATGTGGTCATATGACCCACATTGCCGACACATACGTTGTTGCCCCACATACGTTACATAGACTTGAGTCCGTAATTCTTTCAACACAATATATGAAGGAATAGGGTGTCGAAGAGTCATTTTAACTGTATACGCGCCTTCCAGCGCACCTGCATACGGTCCAGTTGCCCATCTCCCTGCTGTGGCTACGTGAACCGTCCCATAAGTACGCAGTTCACTGGTAATATCAAAATCAGTCGCCTCAAAAGGCACATTCCTGATTTTCACCCAAGTGTAATGTCGAGATACATCATGGAGTCTCACCGACACAGCTGTATTAACCGGTATGATGGTCTCCTGATACTTGTCGACCACTGCCTCGTAGACTTGTGCAGACGTCATTTTAACGAAGATTCTTGTCATTCCATTTAATGCGACACCACATATCTCCTCATTTGCTATACCATAGGTATCTCGAATGATCGCTGGTAATAATAAATCCATGTTGGATCCTGTGACAGCACCACGGATCATCTCAATGCAGGCAGTGTTGATTCTTCTTCTGCTATTCAGCGCCATGTTGGAGAAAATAAAGTTTCCACCAACCAACGCTAGGGGCAGCTCAATCAGGTAAACTGCGCAAAAACAAACTCAAAACAGGAGCGTCTGCGCAGCTTGTCCACACGGCTCGGAGGCGATGAGGACAATGATAAGTTTATTAATTATGAGAGTGTTCAGTACAAGCACACCTCAGCTAAGGAGACTAACTCTCACGTTACTGTTTGACTGAACTGCACAGTTATTAGCATAATTGGGAGCTAGAACTTCTCCATTCTGAATTACCAGTTAACTGTTTGAGAGAGCATGCCAATGTGTGCGTGTGATGAACGTCGAATAAATTGTTGAATACTCGGTGTAGCCCCACAAAGACATGATTATTTAATGTTTTTCTTGAACTTAGACGTTTAATTATTAGTCGATGTTTTTATAGTATTATTGGAAATATTGAGATCTGCAGATAAGTTATAGGTAGCTAAGACTCTTTGCCCTCCTTCATTTGGGGTGATTTCCTGCTCAAATAAAGGGTTAAACGGGATACGACTCATTCACAAGAATTGAATGATCTTTTCAAAACGTAATATGCCCATAGAACTGGTGAGGCAATTTACTTAAGTGGATAATCCATTAGTGAGCCTTCATTTTGAGAAAGGGTTAGGTACACATATATCATTGTCCTCATCGCTCTCGGGCCGTGTGGACCTACTGTGCAGACGCTACTCAGTATCCTGGCTGCAGTGGTGCGAGGTGGTGCTGTTGCGCCTCTGTTGACACCTCAGGAAAATTACTGCTGTCAACATGGCGGTTTGTCATAGGCGCCGCATTAATACTATTGGTATTGAGCTTCTCCCGGGGACGATGTCGCCTAGTTCAGCGCAGGTTCTCTTACCTAAGATCATCAGAGAGACGTATGGAATTCAAGATGGAGAATTATATGGAGTGGCTTTAAATGGAGCGCATAGATTATTATTTTTATAGTATTATTGGAAATATTGAGATCTGCAGATAAGTTATAGGTAGCTAAGACTCTTTGCCCTCCTTCATTTGGGGTGATTTCCTGCTCAAATAAAGGGTTAAACGGGATACGACTCATTCACAAGAATTGAATGATCTTTTCAAAACGTAATATGCCCATAGAACTGGTGAGGCAATTTACTTAAGCGGATAATCCATTAGTGAGCCTTCATTTTGAGAAAGGGTTAGGTACACATATATCATTGTCCTCATCGCTCTCGGGCCGTGTGGACCTACTGCGCAGACGCTACTCAGTATCCTGGCTGCAGTGGTGCGAGGTGGTGCTGTTGCGCCTCTGTTGACACCTCAGGAAAATTACTGCTGTCAACATGGCGGTTTGTCATAGGCGCCGCATTAATACTATTGGTATTGAGCTTCTCCCGGGGACGATTTCACCTAGTTCAACGCAGGTTCTCTTACCTAAGATCATCAGAGAGACGTATGGAATTCAAGATGGAGAATTATATGGAGTGGCTTTAAATGGAGCGCATAGATTATTATTATTATAATCAAAAAGAAGCGCTAAGCCACAAGGGCTATACAGCGCTGCAGGGTAGGGAAGGAAGCAAGGGAATAGGATGGCAGAAGGGAGGGGGGATGATCAGCAGGTTACAGAAAACAGCGGGGCAGGGGATAGTACGGGGGTAGAAGGTAGCAAGAGATTGAAGTAGAAAGGGCTGAAGGTATCAGAATTTGTGAAGTAAGTCAGTCGTTGTCAAAAAGTCAATGAGAGAGTCCGGATGAAAGGTGGGTCCATCAGCGAGAAGGGAAGGTAAAGAGAGAGCAGCGGAGCGAAGACGACGACAGAGGTAAATTCTGCGTGCTCGTTGATAAAGTGGGCAGTCCAACAGAATGTGGCTGACTGATAATGGAGCTTGGCAATTCTCACAGAGAGGAGCAAGACGCCTCTCCATGAGATATCCATGAGTAAGACGAGTATGGCCAATGCGAAGACGAGAGAGAGTAGTCTCCCAACCTCGACACTGGTGATAAGAAGACGGCCAGTAACCTATACTCGGTTTAATAGACTGAAGTTTGTTGCCGAGCATAGTAGACCAACGTTGTTGCCAACGGGTGTGAAGGTGGGAAGATATTGCAGCAAAATAGTCCGTAAATGGAATACCTCTATAAGAAACTGGTAGGTCATGTACTGCTGACCGCGCAGCAGTGTCTGCCTGTTCATTGCCCTGTACGTCAACATGACCAGGGACCCAACAAAAAACAATATCTTTATGCTTGGTAAAGATGCGGCGTAGCCAAAGTTGGATACGGAGGACTAAGGGGTGAGGTGTATCAAATTTTTGTATAGCCTGTAAAGCACTAAGGGAGTCTGAGACAACCACAAATGATGACACAGGCATAGATGCAATACGGATAAGTGCTGTAAGGATGGCATATAATTCAGCAGTAAAAATACTAGCCGAAGATAGTAAATGCCCTTGTACGACGCTGTCCGGAAACACTGCTGCGAATCCTATGCCGTCAGAAGACTTAGAGCCATCTGTGTACACAGCAATGGCATGAGAATGAGAGTGAAAGTGGTCAAGAAAAAGAGAGCAGGAAGCGACCGTAGACAGTTGGGCTTTCGAGCAAGGGAGGGAGAAAGAACAGACTCGAACAGCTGGAACTTCCCAGGGGGGTAGGGAAAAGTGAGATGCTACATGTACATAGAAAGGTGGTAGTTGAAGAGAAGACAAGAGCGAATGAAGGCGAAGAGAGAAGGGACAGAGTAAACAGGGGCGGCGAACAAATAAAGAATGTCTACTAATATCAGTGACCATTCTATAAATGGAAGGATTGCGGAGATCATGAGAGCGTACATAGTAGCGCAGGCAATGGGCATCACGGCGATCGGATAAGGATGGAACGTTCGCTTCTGCATAGAGGCTCTCGACAGGGAAAGAGCGGAAAGCACCAAGGCATAAACGTAATCCTTGGTGATGAATGGGGTTAAGGCTAGAGAGAGTAGCAGGAGATGCCGCTGAATAGATCTGGTCACCATAATCAAGTTTCGATAAAATAAGGGTGGAATGTAGGCGAAGGAGGGTTCGACGATCAGCTCCCCACGAAAGATGAGCAAGGGTTTTAAGAAGGTTCAGCCGGCTGTGACAAGTTGCCTTCAGAGAGGTAATGTGAAGTTTCCAGGATAACCTACGATCAAAGAGGAGGCCCAGAAACTTGACTGTATCACGTTCAGGGATACGGGAGCCATAGAGGTACAAAGGATGATCGGAGATGACAGAGCGTCTAGTGAAAGTGATTTGGTGGGTTTTAGTGCTGGAAAATTTAAACCCACGTGTGGTGGCCCAATTGGAAACACGGTCGACTGCATGTTGGAGAGAAACTGTAAGGAGGTGACAGTCGGCGCCTGCACAGGCAATAGCAAAGTCATCAACATAGAGTGATGACCAAATATTTGATGGAAGACTAGAGGCCAAATCATTAATAGCGAGGAGAAAAAGTGTTGTGCTCGGAACACATCCCTGGGGGACACCTTCAGCTTGGATAAAGTCCGGGGAGAGCACATTATTAACCCGAACACGGAAATGCCTGTCATTTAAAAAGTTCTTAAGGAAGGATGTTAGATTGCCTCGAAGGCCTAAGGAGTGGGCTTGGGCAAAAATATTATAACTCCAAGTTGTGTCATATGCCTTCTCAAGGTCAAAAAATATGGCAACAACTGAGTGGTTATTCGCAAAGGCATTACGAACATACGTATCCAAGCGTAGTAAGGGGTCTATGGTAGAACGTCCCTTACGAAAGCCATATTGACGAGTGGAGAGACTGTTGTGTGTCTCTAAATACCACACTAAACGTCTATTTACTAGGCGTTCCATTACTTTGCAAACTGCACTGGTAAGAGCAATGGGACGATAGTGGGAGGTTTCATGTCCC